>NC_048225.1:60413314-60428314 GCF_002007445.2 Ailuropoda melanoleuca
GCCGCCGTGCGCCTGTTCTCCGTCCGCGCGGGCCGCGCTAGCCTCTGCCGAGTGCAGCCTGCGTTTCCCAGGGCCCCTCAGTTCCCCTGTTAATTAAATCAATTCATTATGCTCAGATCTGATTAGCGGCCCTTCCCCCCTTTGAATCAATTATTCAATACACAAACATAATTGCTTGGGCCAGAGGTGCCCGCCATTAGCTTATTTAACTCCAAGGACACTAATTACCCGCAGGGCACGGGAACTTTTCTCATTAATTCTGACAAAACACAAAAGCACAGCCAGAGTGTGTGCGTGTGAGCGACTGCGTGCGTGTGTGTGTGCGTGTGTGTGTGTGTGTGCCCGCATGCCGGAGTGAGGGCAGTGTGGGGTAGTGAGCCGCCGTGTGAGCCGAGGATGAGCGTGGGGGTTGGCGGAATGTGCGCGATCGCGGGTGGGAGTTTGCGCCTGCGGCCGCGCGGGTGTGAGTGGGGGATCCGTGCGTGTGATTGTGAGTGCCTCGGGCTGGGTGTGGCTCTGGGTCTGGGGACTGCTGGCCAGGGTTTGAGACCCAGCGCGGGAGTGGTGAGACTGTGAGTGCCCCTGTACGTGGCTGTGTGGATTTGACTCCGTGGCTGCTGCAGTGGGCGCCCCAGCCCCTTTCTTTTTTCCTAACTGCCCCAGCATTGCCGGTTGCACGTTCAAGCCTGCGGGCTAAGTGCAGAACACAGAAGAGAAATGTGAGGATCCTGAAGTGGTGGGTGGTGTTTCTGCACTGGCTGGGCTGTGCTTCCCCCTCCCCAGCCACCCCTGCTCCCCCAGCCCACCCGTTTTTAAACCCCAGGTTCCCATGCCTCCCTTCCCTGGCCCATCTCGGTACTGCCTCCCACCCCGCCCCACCCCCAGCTTTTATCCCACAACCCTGCCCGCCCCTGCCTCTACCCCTATTTCCACAGGTGCGTGCCACTCAGGCACACCCCACCCAACTCCACCCACCCTCTGCCTAGTTCTTCCCTCCTGTCTGCCAGGCTGAACCGAGGGTGTGTCTGTGGTTGACCAACTTCACATTTTACCTCCCAGGAAATCTCTATTGAGAGAGAGTATGAGAGCCCACAGAGGCAGGGACACAGAGGGTAATTGATTCCCCCAAATTAGGTTTCTACTTTCTAAAGACCAGTATTGTTCCTGTTCTCAATGTGCACAGAGGTATTGAAGATTTCCTTTTTGTTTCCTCAGGCAATGAATGAGCTTAATCCATTTGGCTTTATAAATCAGGAAACTAATATTCGCTCCTTCCATAGCAGCTTTTTAAAAAATTTAATTGGTGGTGGGGAGGGGCACAGTTTGTCACCCTTAGGCTGTCCCCAAGCCACCACTTAGCAAAACACATTCTGACTGGAGGGGTGGAGAGGCAGCTGGGGGGGAGGGGGGGCTCATCCTGATTCTCCCCGCCCTCCTCCGTTCTTGCACTTGGACCCACACAGTATCTGGAAAAGTTTGTGAAATGACTGAATGATACTCAATTTGGTGAAGAAAAGCGGAGCGTAGAGGTGCCCCTCAGAAAGGTCTTCCAAGTCCGCTACTCGCAGTCCCCCACCGGCACTGAACGTAAGCACACCGCACCCAGGGGTGCAAGGCCTCCCCCTCACCGTCCTGCACAAGCCGCTAGAGACATCTTCCTGTTGTCAGGACCTCACCCTGCCAGTCTCCTTCTCAAAAGCCTTCCATGGCTCTCCATTGTCCTCATGACAAAACCCTAACGACTTATCCTATCATTTCAGGTCCTTCGCAAGATCTGAAGAAGCCTTTGTGACCGCCACTTCCCCTTATTTCCACCGATCTCTACTGATCTCCAGCAACCACCTTCACACTCCAGCCCACCCTCTGGACTGCTTTCCTAGCACTGAACATGTCCTGCGGGCAGGTGCCGGCCCCAGTGACTGCTCTCAGGGAATCCCTCTGCTTAGGAAGCCCTTGCCCACTTCTCAAAATCCTCCAAGGAAACAGCTCCTCTCTGTTCTTCTAAGCGGGTGTCTCTGCATGAAGGCTGGGTTGCTGAGGGGTGTGTGGATTGTTTACTTGAGGCCTGGGGGATGAGATCAGTCCCCGCGGGGAGTGTTTGAGCTCTCCCCTGGAGAGGGAGGAGAGATATGGTATCAAGAGTCTACACTGGGTCACGGGAGAGAATGGGAGCTGCAGAGGCAGGGGAAGGAACTCTGCTTTCCTGAACTTTAGATACAGGAATGGTAGCTCAGAAAGAGAAACATTTGGGCATCATCTTTTTCCAGGATCTCAGATGGCATGGGACCAGAACCCAGGAGCATGCTTCCTCGTTCAGCCCAGTATTTGAATCTCCATACTGTTTAGTTCTCTGTGTAGCTAGGCATGGCCACTGTCTACATTAGTGCCAGCTGTTCCCTACACGAGGGCATCCAGCCAAGGGGGCAGGAGGGGGCTGAAACTCTGCCCTCTCTCTGCTTTCTGGACCATGGGCCTGGTGTAGGCTGCACCCACTCAGAGGAAACACCTTTTTCTAACTTGTGCAAAGGCCCCATGAGGACTAGCATGGCCCTGCAATTGAGAATCTCTGCTTGGCCTGAGTTCACACTCAGAGAGGTCAGCCTGAGAGGTTCCCCAGCCACCCCTGTGCCCACCCCCCCACCCCCACCAAGGATCTGGTGAGCTCTTAGGAGACCATTCTCCTAGTTTGCATAGAGAAAAAGAGAGTTCAGAGAGCTTAACCATCACGGAGTAGTCAGAGATACTGAAACAGAAACCCAGCCCCAAGCCCTGGTGAAAGACACTGAACTCAGTCCACAGCTGAGATTCAGACATGGACAGACCTACCCTAAAGACCAAGGTCCCTAACAGGGGCCATGTTGGAGGAGAGAGAGTGAGGTTCCCGGGAGGGGACCGGACTGGACCACAAGGCCTGGAGTTCGGTGGGGCAATAGAACTAGGTACAGTGCTAAGCTGGGCCGAACCCACTCCCAACCAGCGCCCCAGGAAGAGGAGAGCACTGGTACAAATGAGGAACTGAGTCACTCTGGGCCCGTGGCTCTGCGCTGGGATCCCCCCCTGAAGGAGCTGGTCACCAGGAGCAGGAAGTATCTCCACACTGGGTCAAAAAGGATAAGAGCAGCCAGGGTGAGCAGTTTGGCAGCCCTGGCAGCACACGGGCACGGAGTGGAGGGCAAGATTCCGGGAGCATCAGAGAGCAGCTGTAATTACACGGGAAGCATCTATACCTCATGCCTGTCAACCCCACCTCCCAACGCTGGAATTGTTAGAGACAAAGTGACTTTTTCTAGAACTCAACATCTCATGGTGCCCAGAGGGTACTTGGGTTACACGTGTAAGCTTTCCCAGAAGGTCTCACAACTTTTTGGAAAGGAGGCCCCTGAATAGGTGAATCAGAGGATCGGATTTGGGGGCTAATTACTGTAAATGGGTGAGACCTGATGCTCAGTGTTTGTATGGCTTTTACGTTCCAACCTGTCCTAGCTACATGATGGGCGTGAAGGGAAAGGCTGTGTGAGCAAGAATGAGCCAGAACAATGAGAGGGGAGTAGCCCCCTCTGGCAGCTTCACCTGGTGGCCCTGGAGCTCAGCAGGAGCCACAAGGGACCCTGCATCAAGGTCATCAGATGGAGCAAAGGCTTTGCTGCCACTGCCCCTCCCTGCCTGGAGGGCCTCTTGAGGCCTGCGCTTGTGCTCCCATGCTCCTGGACTTCTATTTCCCTCTCATCTCCCCAACCCCCTGGTCCTCCTGCCTCATTCCAGTTTCAGCAGATGACAGCACCTCCTACCTGACTCAGACAAGAGAAGGTATGAGACAGGAAGGCCCTCCCTTTCCTGCCTCCAGCCTATGCTCCTCCTTTTACCCACAGCATCTGCAACAGAGCCCTGGTCATCTGCACCTTCTCTCCCGAAGCAGTGGCAAACGTGGCCTCCCTCCTCCCTGGGCCCTATTCCTCAGCAGGTGCCGTGGCCTACCCGCCACCACCTGTCAAGGTGTTCTGTGGGCTCTTCCTGTTCCCTTCGATCTCCCCTTTCTGCCTGACCTTTCACCACAGCGGGCAAACAAGCCCTGGTGTCTCATCTACAACAAGCCAAGTCCCCGGACTGCACAGCATTCTTGAGATACTTTGCCACCCATTCCCTTGTCTTGTCTGACTTCCTTACCTCCCGTTCTCCCCGCACCCACTCCTATCTGGTCTCTACAAGTCTTGCCAAGGTCGCCAGTGACTTTTATGTCACGAAGGGATTATTTTCAGGCCTCACTTGACCCAACCTCCCAGCATTTAATAATGCATTTAATTCCTTCCTTCTTGAACATGATTTTTCCCTAGACTAAGATGCTGTTTGAGTGTTCCTCATCCCCCGGTGGACGTTGCCTTTCGTCTTAACTACTGCTGGCTCTCCTCTTTCATCCACTCTTTAGCTGTTGGCATTCCTCAGGACTGGGTCCTGAGCCGTCTTAGAACGCCGTCGCCTGGGGTGCCATCCATGGCTGCCAGCGTGTGTGACCTTCACCCAGGATCTCTGCTTTGAGTTCCACTCCAGTATTTCCAAATGCTCTCTTGACATCTCCACGTAGATGTCTCAAAGGCATCTAAAAATTTTAAAATCCAAAGTGAACTCTTGATATTTCTTCCAAAATCTTTCTTCATCTTGTTTCAGTAAACTGGCCACTCTGTTCTTAATACAGAATTTCAATCAAGCCAACAAAAGTAAAAGGAAAAGAAAAGGAAAGGAAAGGAAAGGAAAGGAAAGAAAAGAAAAGAAAAGAAAAGAAAAGCTAAGTATATCAGATTGTTCCACTAACTGCATTCCCCTATCAAAAGACAGATTGTCTGAATAAGCTAATAATAAAATGCAGCCAAATGCTGTTTACAAGAAATACTCCCAAACAAGGTGATAAAGGAGAGTGAAAAGAAAGCCAATGGACAGAGATATCCTAAGCAAATGCAAGCAGAGAGAGCAGGAAAAGCAGTATTAATGTCGAGTAAAGCTAACTTCCAGGCCCCAAGCACGAGCTGCTTGGAAATGAAGAAATACTCTCTTAAAATTACTAGTGGATCAAAAATAAGATCAAAACTGAAATTGCAAGTCATCTAGTAATGAAAAAGAGAACACAGAGTGCCATGCAGAACTTCTGGGACACAGCTGTACTTAGAGGAAAAAACATAGCCTTAAATGCTTTTAATATTAAGCAAACAAACAAAGGACTGCAGCAATCTTGGTATTTAATCTGAGAAATCAGAAGGAGAACAAACTAAGCCAAAAGAATGTAGAAGGATACTAATAAAGTCAAAATCAGAAATTAATTCAATAGAAAATAAACTAATCTTGGAAAAAAATAATTAAAAGAAAAATTACAACCCAAACTTGATTACTTGAAACGACCCACAAAATAAGCAAATCTGGCTGGGGAAAAAAAAAAAAAGACAAACATATACAATATTACTCAGCCATAAAAAAGAATGAAATCTTGCCATTGACAACAATGTGGTTGCAGCTAGAGAGTTCTGCTACAAGAAATAACTCAGTCAGAGAAAGACAGATACCATATGATTTCATTCATATGTGGGATTTAAGAAACAAAACAGTGGAGCACAGGGGGGAAAAAAGAGAGAGAGGCAAACCAGGAAACAGACTCTTAACTATAGAGAGCAAACTGATGGTTCCCAGAGGGGAGGTGGGTGGGGGATGGGTGAAACAGGTGATGGGGATTCAGGAGCGCACTTGCTGTGATGAGCACTGGGTATTGTACGGAAGTGCTGAATCACTGTACTGTACACCTGACACTAATATTATGCTGTATGTTAACTGACTGGAATTTAAATAAAAACTTTTAAAACAGAAAAGCGATACATCACAGGTACAGAAAAGATTAAAGAATTATAACAATAACATGTGTAAGCCTATGAAAATACATGTGAACCAAAAGGAAGTGGATGATTTCCAGGCAAAGGAGAAAATTAATAAAATTGAGTGTAGAAGTTGAAATTCTGAATAGGCCAATAAACAGAAGAGATTTAAAAAGAAATGAAAACTCTGCCATTAAAATATCACAAGACACCATATGATCCAGCAATTCCACTTCTGGGCATATACCCAAAAGAACTGAAAGCAAGCTTTCAAAGAGATATTTGTACACCCATGTTCATGGCAGCATTATTCTCAAAAGCCAAAAGGTGGAAGCAACTCAGGTATCTTTCAATGGGTGAATGAATAATCAAAATGTGTGTGTGTGTGTGCCTGTGTGTGTGTATAAAATGAGATATTATTCAACCTTAAAAAGGAAGGAAGTTCTGACACCTGCTACAACATGGATGAACCATGAGGCTAATAACCTGAGTGGAATAAGCCAGTCCCAAAAAGACGAAAACTTCATGTTCTGCTTATACGAGGAACCTAGAATAGTCAGCTTTATAAAGACAAAAACCACCATTACCAGGGACTGGGGGAGGGAGAAGTGGGGAGTTTTTGTTTAATGGGTGTAGAGTTTCAGTTTGACAAGAAGAAAAGAATTCTGGAGATTGGTTGCACAACAATGCCAATGTGCTTAACATCACTGAACTTTACAGTTAAAAATGGTTAAGCTGGTAAATTTTATGTTATGTGCTTTTCACCATAATTAGAAATAAAATACAAAATATCACAAGGCACAAATATATTGAAAGTTTTATATAATCTTTAAAAACAGATGATTTTTAATGTTATTTAAAGTATTCCAGACAAGAGAAAAAGTTGGAAATCTTCCTAGTTTGTTTTAATGAGCTAGCATTTTCTTAATTCCCAAACCTTATAAAAATTGAATTTAAAAAAAAAAAAGAGGGGCGCCTGGGTGGCACAGCGGTTAAGCGTCTGCCTTCGGCTCAGGGCGTGATCCCGGCGTTATTGGATCGAGCCCCACATCAGGCTCTTCTGCTGTGAGCCTGCTTCTTCCTCTCCCACTCCCCCTACTTGTGTTCTCTCTCTCGCTGGCTGTCTCTATCTCTGTCGAAAAAATAAAATAAAAATCTTAAAAAAAAAAAAGGAAAAATCAGCAGTTTAAATGCAAAATCTGGTATAAGATGTTAGCTAACTGGATGTGGGAAAAGCAGCAAAAGAATAATACACCATATGAGAGAGAGCTTACTTTTTAACACTGAGAACATCATTCAGCATCAGAAAATCTATCAATGTAAGTCACGAAATAATCAACAAATAAAGGGAATAAAATACAATTATAATAATGGATGCCAAAAATCACTTGATAAAATTCAGCAGTTATTGCTAATCATATATTAAAACAGAAATAGAAGAAAACTACTTCAGGGGCCCGTGGGTGGCACAGCGGTTAAGCGTCTGCCCTCAGCTCAGGGCGTGATCCCGGCATTATGGGATCGAGCCCCACGTCAGGCTGTTCCGCTGTGAGCCTGCTTCTTCCTCTCCCACTCCCCCTGCTTGTGTTCCCTCTCTCGCTGGCTGTCTCTATCTCTGTCAAATAAATAAATAAAATCTTAAAAAAAAAAGGATGAAAATATGTTTGTTTACAAATAAATATGTTTGTTTTCTCGATTATACATCGAGAAAATCCAATAAAATTTAGGTCAAAAGCTTTTAGGTTAATTAGATCATGGGGAAAGTAGCTAAATACAAGGTAAATGGAAATATATGTTTTTTCCCCTAAATGCAGTGAGGTATTAGAAATAGAAATGAAGAAACAGATCATCTGCAATAGTGACAAAACTATAAAATATTCACAAATAATTTTAAAACAAGAACCACCATCACAAGTTAAAGATCTTCTTTGAAGAAAGCCATGAAACCATATTGAAGCACCTATAACGAGATCTGAACACATAGCCAGATTTCAAAGACTTAATCTCAGAAACAGTGAATCCTTTCAAAGTTAATGTACAGATAGATTTAGTGCAATTTCTCTTAGAATCCCAAATAAAAAAAGTTTTTTTTAGAATTGCTGAAAATTCCAATTTGAAGAACATTTGAAAAATAAATATCTGAGGCTAGTTAAGAACACATGAAAAGCAAGACTAGTTGGAGAGAACTTGTGTTATTGGATAATAAATCACACTACAAAGCCACTATGATCTAAGTGGTAGGGTGTAAACCAGGGAGAGATAAGTAGATCAGAGGAACAGAGAGCCAATATATAGGTCCAGATGTTGAAAGGACTTTAATATATAGAAGTTGCATTTCAATTCATCAAAGAAAAAAAATTAATAAATGGTACTACCATCTAAACAGACATTTCTCTAAGGAATATATACAAATAAGCCAATAAGCACCTGAAAAGATACTCAGTGTCATTGGAAATATATCAAATCACAATAAGATAGTTCATACCCACTAAGAAGCTAGAATCAGAAAGTCAGATAATGGGGCACCTGGGTGGCTCAGTCGGTTAAGCATCTGCCTTCGGCTCAGGTCATGATCTCAGGGTCCTGGGATCAAGTCCCATGTTGGGGCTTCTCCCTCCCCTCTGCCCCTTGCCCCCATTCATGCTCTCTCTCTCTCAAATAAATAAGCAAAATCTTAAAAAAAAAAAAAAAGAAAGGCAGATAATAACAAATGTTGGTAAAGATGTGGAGAAATCAGAACTCATACACTGTGGGTGGGAATGTGAAATGGAGCAGCCACTTTGGAAAACAGCTTGCTGTCTCCTCAAAAGTTAAACACAGAATCACCATATGACCCATCAGTTCCATTCCTAAGTATATAGCCAAGAGAATGGAAAACACACATCTATACAAACACCCGTACAGTAATGTTTATGGCAGTATTACTTATAATAGCCAAAAGAGGGGGGGAAAAACAAATGTCCACCAACTGGCAAATGGATATTACCCAAACATAGGAAGGAATGAAGTACTAATACATGCCACAAAATGGATGAACCTTGAAAACATTGTGCTGAATGAAAGAAGGCCGTCACAAACGTCCGTTTATATGAAATGCCGAGAATAGGCAAGTCTATAGAGACAGAAAGCAGATGAATGGGTGCCAGGGGCTGGGAGTTGTAGGGGGTGACAGCTAAAGGGTTTGGGGTTTCTTCTGGAGGTCATTAAAGTGATCTGAAATTGTGCTGAATCACCTGTCTGTGAGTAGACTAACATGTGTTGAATGGTTGAATTTTATGGTATGTGAATTACACCTCGACAAAGTCGTCTTAAAAAACGGTGCTGCCATATTGGTCATCCATCTGGAAGAAACAAAAGGGGTCCCTACCCCCCAAATATAAAGATTATGTTCCGAATGAGTTAGAGATTTTAACATAAAAGTGAAACAATGAAAATATTAGAAATGTTAGGGGGAAAATTGAATAGATTTGAATAATATGAATGAATTTGGTGGATACCTGCAAGAGTAGCAAAAGAAGACATACTTGATTTGATTTTTAAAAATTCAATGGCAAGAGATACCATAAACAAAGAAAAAAGACAAATGATATACCAGAAAAATATTTGCAAAATATGTAACAGTGAAGGGAAACATGCAAAGAATTTCTCTACGTTGTAAAGAAAAAGACAATGCCCAAGAGAAAAATGGATAAAGGGTATGAATAGGCCATTCTGGGAGAAGGAAATCTAAATGGCCAATAAAGTGCTTTCCCTCATTATTAGTTGGGAAAATGCAATTTTTTAAAAAGATTTTATTTATTTATTTGTCAGAAAAAAGAGAGAGAGAGAGCACAAGCAGGGGGAGTGACAGGCAGATGGAGAAGCAGGCTCCCCGCTGAGCAAGGAGTCCGATGCGGGACTTGATCCCGGGACCCTGGGATCATGACCTGAGCTGAAGGCAGGTGCTTTGCTGACTAAGCCATCCAAGCATCCCGAAGGAAAACACAAATTAAGCAAAATTAGTTTTCATTACCTTAATTCATCAGATTGGCAAGAAGTTTTTAAAAGGGTCAGGTCTGCTAAAAATTTGAGAAAATGGCTAATTTCATTTGTTGCTGAGCAAGTAATCTGGCACTATCTATTACAATTCGGAGCAAGTTACCTGGCACCATCTATTACAATTAAAAATGCACATGCCTTTTGACCCAGAAACCCTCCATCTGGAAATGTATTCTATGGGGGAAAAATCACCTGTCGAGAAGGATAACCCTATAATCTCTGTCTTGCTTGTGGTGGCAGAAAATGAAGCTCTCTGAATCTCTCTATCCATCAATGGCTGACTACGTTGTCGTATAACCTCATGGAGAATATCGCGCAGCTGTTAAAACATGAGTTACAGCTACGACTACTGACTCGCGGAGGATGTCTGTGCTGTACTGTTAAGTGAGAAAAGTAGGTTGCGGTAGCAAGTAACATCACCCCATTTAAAAGGAAACCTCTTTCTGTTCAAATGGACGTGAAGAAAAGATGTGCCCTGCTGCCCCTGTTCTGGCTGTCAGTATGGTGACCTTAGCAGGTGAGAATGGAAGGTGGGAATTAAGTGGAAAGCATTACCTTTCTTTATTATACACTTTCAGACTCTTTTCATTAATCTGTGATTTAACAAAATTTGGAAACAAGTCAGAGTCCTTTTCGGCCCTCCCTCCAATCACACGGTTCCTGCTACTGCCCTCGTCAGAGTGATCATTATCTTTGCACGCTGCTTCAAGAGCTTTTTATTGGCTTCCCTGCATCCACCCTGAGTCCCACTAATCCAGCCTCCATACTCCAGATGCAGCCAGGAGATATTCTGAAAATGCAAATCAGATTTTGTCAACCCACCCTCCAACATGTAATGGTTTCCCGGTGTTCTCCGCAGAAAGCCCCCATTCTTGGTCCGTCCCTTGGCTCTGCATGCATGGGCTTTCCCGAAGCATCTCCCATTGCTGACACCCACCACTTGCTCCCACACTGCTGCAGATTGCCCTTGACATTGTCTGAACCAACACCTGCCTCAGAGCCTGCAGATGGACTGTTTCTTCTGCATGGAATATTCTTCCTCTCCTCTTCATTTGAGCCTCTTCTCGCTCACCTCTTACTGGGATTTAATGTCATTTCTCTTCTCAGGGTGGCCTCTCCCTCAAGACTAGGTTAGACCTCCCTGTTACAGCCTGGCACAGTTCTCTGTGCATTTCCTGCAGTGCTCTTATCACAATGATCTAGTTAATTACATAGTTATTTGTATAATTATTTGTGTGACGGGGATAAGAGAAAAACTATTAAGCCTAAGTGTTTGCATCTTCTCCTCCAGCCCCTGCTTTGGGAGAAAAATGGGTCAGACAAGAAGGCTTCTGGGGTCTAACTGAACTCGGAGATTCTGAGCTTGCTCTTGCTCTCCTCACCCCACCATCCTCCCCCCACCTCCCAGTTGGGAGAATTTGCCCAGCTCAAGTATCTCCCTATATTCTTATTTATCTAGGCAACTAGCTTGTTCTGAGAATTGGTGATGACCAAGGCCTCGGAGATGCTGGTGAGCTTGCAGGCTTCCCCAGCCAGCTAGAGCGAGGCACGGCTGGAGTAGGCTCTCCTAGTCTCCAAATGGCTTTACTTCTGCACCTCCCACCCTGCAGAGACTCTCACCGAATGAACTCCCCAAGCCCAAGGTCCTCTGAGGTTACACCCACTCCAGCAAAACCCTAGTTTGACCTGTGGCTTCAGAATCTCAATCAGAATCCTCATTCTGCATGATGAGGGGTCACCTGTGCCCTGTCCTGCCTACTGATCACCTGTCCACTGAAGCCTGGAGACCTGGAGCGATCCTGGGCTGAGTCTCAGAGGCCGGAGGTTCCCACGTGCTTTCTAGGCTGCTCTTGGTTCAGGAGCTTCATGGACTCTGACCGATTGGCCTGTGGGGCTGAGAACTGTGACTCACTCCCAGAGAACAGACTATTTCCCAACGAGCTCACCAGAGTGAACACACCCACACACAGGTGGTCCCTTGGAGCTACGACCGCATGTCCCAACAGCACACACGTCTCACAAACAGTCCCGGTTGCTACAGGCTGGGCCTGAGGTAGGTGGCCCTGGTCGGGGAGCCCTCCTGGTCTGTTCCCCCCTGTCTCCAACTGGGTCCTCCTGTCTCACCCTGCCTCTACACCAAAGAGGCCAAAAGGGTTCCTCCTCACCCAGTGCCCAACCTGTCTGAGAGATCCCGCTGGCTCCCACGTGATATGAGGTTGGGGAACAAAAGTGCCCCAGAAACACACAATCCCCCATGGCTACCGTTTCCCAGGACCTGCCTGGGCTTCTCCCAGCCGGGCTTCGAGCCCTCGCACTCAGGCCACTCTTTGCGGTGAGTCACAGAAATATCCGAGTCCTGTCAGGGCTGGAGGTGACAGCTGGCCACCACTCAGGGCCGGTACTTAATGTGCCCAAGCCTGGCAGAACGAGCCACCCAAAGCCTGGGGTGGGGGGCGCAGAGCCTCGGGACAGGTTCCAATTCAAACCCTCAGAGCCCGCAGTGCGGCCCTGGGGCCTCTCAGACTTGGGGGTGACGGCTCAGGCCTGGATCTTGATTTTAGTTCTGACTTCACTTCTTGCAGATCTCAAGCAACTCTTCCTTCTTGAGTGTGGCAGACTGTGGGTGATGTCCCCAAACCTGGGCTGTCCCCTCCCTCTGGGGCACATGGCTGCCCAAGTGGAGACTATCTTTCAGACCTCCATGGTATGAGCCGAGGCAGGTATTAATCTGGACCCTACACTTGATCATTTTGGCCCAACCAACTGCTCCAATTGTAGGGCCTGTGGCAGGACCCACCCCGCACTCTCCCTTTCTGCTAGTTGTAGGTCAGACTCTCTGAACTTGAAGATGTGGTCCAGACCTGTGGACACAAAAAGGCTGCTTTTCCCAGACTTCATCCTAAAGGAGCCTGGATGGTCCCTGGCTTTGGTGGCACCCTCCTACCTTATGCCTTGCCTGTTGGCCCCAGCAAGTTGGCTTAGCAACTCTTAGAGCAATGTGACAACATACAAACTTGTGCCCCAGAGGGTAGCCCCCAGTCCAATCTAGCCCAGCCTGACCTTGAGCGTTTGCCTAGAGGCGATGCTAACAGAAGCTCAGGAGCTGGAAGCTGCTGCCTAGAACCAAATGGTCTAGGATAAGCCCCGACCTGTTAAGACCAGCAGAACAATGCCAAGGAGTGCAGGTGGGGCTGAGACTTCTGCCTTTTAAGTTTGAACTAAAAGCCTCCCATCGTCTCTCATGTTCCCCTGTCTACAGCCAACGATGTCTTGTGTCTCCGATGCTCAGGCTCCATGCTGGGTGCCAGAGTTCGTGATCACTGTAGTAGACAGCTGTGGGATGTCTGTCTAGCATCCCCTCTTCCCCCAACTTCTGAATACTCCCCCCTACCCATGATTCCATTCATATGTCTCCTGTGAAAGATACCCAGTTCTTACAAAATCCTGGCCTCATGGACTCTGGAATGGGTACCTGATACAAGCGGGGCTGATGGGTCCCCCCAGGGAGTTTTGGATTGGGGCCAAGAGGGCCGAGTGAGTCCTTCTTTGGTGGCTGAAGCTGTAAGATATAAAAGTCAAGACACATACTCTCTGTCATGTAGATAAAGCCGCTCTGTGGATAGACAGAGACAAAGCCAGCAGGCAGAGACAAGCAGAGATGGGTGACAGACACAGGCCCAATAGCATTCTTAATTTTATTTTTTTCCCTGAAACCCAGCTCCATTCTTGCCCTCCTCTTGGATTAGATGTTCTAAGAGTAAGTTGGATTTCCATCACGAAAGGAAACTCAACTAACATTCTCTTGGTTATGGAAGGCATTAAGGGCTCCAACCTTAGGCAAACACACTGAGGAAACTGCAGGCATTCCAGCAAGGGGAAAACATCATATCTGGCTCAGGACCCTGAGGGATTCCCCAGGAGGGAGCCCTGGAACATGGCACCTGTGTCCCTGGCCCTGCCCAGCCTCCTGTAATGCAGTATAACACGCTAGCAAAGAGCGTCATGTCCAAACTCTTCAGGCCAACATTTCAAGGCCTTCCAAACCTGGTTTCCCTCCTTTTCCCACATGGCCCGCTGCCAGAAACACGCAGCCCCAGGCATGCCCTCTCTGCCTACCCATGCTATACCTTTCTTGGCTTCATCTGTCTTCCTTAGGAAAACGTCTACAATAATTCCTGTCCTCAGCAGCCCCCCCACTCATCTCCAGACTCCTGTCACTGTGCTCCTCAGAAGAGGGACCCATTTTAGTATTAATCATAGTAAAGGCCCTCATGCCCTCAGTACTCTACAAATTAAATGTACTTATTTCATTTTTAAAAAGCGTTTCCTACTGCATAGGTTAACTCAGGACTGGCCTATGGAACGTGTGGGTGAACAGATGGATGAGTGGATGCATGATCTGGAGGACAGTGGAAAATTAAATATTCGGCAAATTGATGTGTAGCTGGGTTACTGGAAAATGGGTTGGTATCAGTGGACATGGATGGGTTGTTCAATATGTAAATATGAAGAATGAACAGATGGGTGGATGGATAGACAAACGAACAGATAGATGGAGAGATACATCATGTGTGGGCAGATGAGTTGATGGATGGGAAATTTTTAAGATGGATGGATGGATGGATGGATGGATAGATGGATAAGATCAAATGTTTGAAAAGACGATGGCTGGCGGGATGACCAAATGCTAGAAAAAGGTAGAGATTGATGAATACATGAATGGATGAATGAATGATCCAAACCCCAGAATTTGCCCTGGATTATGAAATGCTGTTTTGTTTTGTGCCCTGCCTGTCTGTATGTCTTATTCCCACTAGCTCTTGCATGCTTCTCCACTCCCTGAGCCATTAGCATCCTCCCTCTGCTGCCACTAGCTCTGGCATTCAGCCTGGCATCATGCCCTTCTCCTCCAGCCAAAAGTGAGTGCAACAGGCCCTCAGAACCTCATCCTAGGAAGTGTTATGTGTATTATGCATTAGTAGTATGGAGGGGCAAGGGAGAGTGTGACAAGACAACCAGCAATTGTTCCTTCTATTATGACCACCCTGGGTGCTATGATCAACCCATACCTCAGGGTGGGAGGGACAGTGCCCCCAGGTGCCTGCCTCCA
>NC_048225.1:60430814-60487163 GCF_002007445.2 Ailuropoda melanoleuca
TTAAGTGAATTAACATAGACAACATGCTTAGAGTGCCTTATGTTCGTGTCCATGTAACTTTTGGGCCAGGCCCTGCACTGGGCGCTGAGAGCCCCAAGAAGAAAGTCAGTGACGGTACTTGGGGAGCTCCCAGTCTGAGGCTGAGTGACTCGAAGGCTGTCAGGAGCTCTGTCAGGTCAGGGCTATGGAATGTCCTCAGCCTTTGGTGGGCCCTGAAGCAGACAGCTTCCAATTCTGGCTCAGCTCTGCATCCCAGTCCCCCTCTCTGCAAAATGGGCCTCAGGATTGGGCATCCAGCTGAGGGCAGAGCAATGTCCGAGGCCCAGGGAACGGATATCTGGTCCCAATTGTCCCTCCCACCTTATGGGGATGTCTTTGTTCAGGGGGAAAAGGCCAGACAGGCTCCTCAGCTCTGGAAGACCACTAGCCCTGCCTGGAAGCAGCCCTTCAGCCCCATACCCCAAAAAGGGAGGTCAGGACAGGACCCTAGAGGGAACAAGGGCAGAGGCTCACAGAATGAGAACTGGTGGGGGCCTTGGGAAGATGGGCTGACTCTAGCGAGCGTGGACTCAGGAGATTTGGGCTTGCATCCTGAAGAGGCCTCTTGGTCTCTGTCTGCCGAGGGCGAGTCAACAACATGGCCCTGCCATCCTCGGGTGGTTGAAGGCTGGAAGGAACAATGTCCAAGGGCCCGTTTCACAGGCCTCAGGAGCCTCTCTCTCTCCAAAGGGGACCTTCAGGACCATGAGAGTTTCTTTCACCCTCTTGAACCCCGTGTCAAAAGCACCCCTGTCAGTCATACCTTCAAAGTACGTGCAGAATTCAGTGGCTTCTCACCACGGATGTTCTACTGTAAAACTCCATCGTCCCTTGCCTGGATCATTGCAGTAGTCTCCTGGCCATCTTCCTGCTTGTCTCTCTTACAGACCATTTCCCCCACAGCAGCCAGTAACCTTGAAAAACAGACACCAGATCATGCCATTCCCTAATGGCTTCTCATGTCACATGATCTGCCCCATGCCTCCTCCCTCCTTTACCTACCCCTGCAACCTTGTCTCCCTCCTACTCTCTTACTAGATAATTCCATCCCCATGCATGACCCTCCTTGCCAAGCATCCTCATACATCAGGGCCATTGGGCTTTCTGTTCCCTCTGCCTAGAATGCTCTCCCCAGATAGGTGCATTCATTCCTTGATCTATCACGACATCTGGGTCCCCACCTGACACCTTATCCATGAGCCCTCCTCCTGGTTATCATCTTCTTCCACTGCTATATGTATTTATAGTACTTCTTAGCCAAATATTATATAGTAGTCCGAGTGTGTGTGTTTGTTTCTCCCATTGTGTGTAAGAACCACGAGAGGAACTATGCTTTTTTCACTGATGCATCTCCAGCCAAGAGGACAGGTACTCAGTAAATATTTGTTGGTTACTTTGAATATGGACACCAGAATTCATTGGGACCAACTCCCAGGGGTGTCAGAAAAGGTGAAGGGAGAAAGGGCCTGAGTGGGGCTTATCCGTGCTCGTTCTTTCCCACAAGACAGGACCGTGTTCATACAAGATCTGGGGACTGGCGGCAGGCCACTTTCCAGCTGTATCATGGCGGGGCCCAAGGAGCTTCTGGTTGGAGATGCAGTCACTCAGATATGGTCCCACCTGTTGTGAGGGAAGAAGGAGCATACACGGGTTCTAGCTCTTTCTCTGAGCTATGGGATGAGGGCCAGGTACCAGTTAGACTGCCAGAGAAGCTGGACCTCTTCAGGTGGCTGGTGGGCAGAGAGGAGCAGAGGGTGTGGAACCCCACTGAAGTGTAGGCTCTGTTTAGGGCACTGGCCCTGGCTTTGCCACTAACTCATCCTGTGACCCTAGGTAGGGTTTTTCCCATGCTGGGCCTCAGTTTGTCTATCTCTAAAATGGGACTCAAGCTGCCTTTGGCTATGATCTGCCTTACAGATGAAGAAAGAGACAGGCAGAGAGGTTCAATGACTGGTCTGAGATCACACAACAGCAGTAGCAATAGAACTGGCCGCAGGTCCCTCACTCGCACATTTTCATCCCCCTGCGCCCCTGCGCTCAAGTGCTGACTGAGAGCTGGCCTTTTCTCATATCTGGACTCGTTTCCCCAGTTAGGCTTCAAGCCCTTCAGGGCAGAACCACATCTGGTTCCTGCTTCTCCCCGTTCTTCAAGATTGGGCAACCAGCAGGTGCTGAATGAAGGCTTGGTGAATGAAAAAAAGTCGAGTTGCTCAAGGCCACGTAGGGAGATGGCAGCAAAGCCAGGATTCCCACCAGGTCCACTGGTTCCCCTGGGGCCTTCAGATGCTAGGATTTGAGCCATCCATTTATTCATTCATTCATTCATTCATTCATTCATTCATTCATCCAAGCGATATTTGCCAAGCAGCTACTATGTGCCAATTACCACTATAGTATTGGGACTACAGCCGTGACCAAGCCAGACAAGGTCCTTGCCTTCAGATGCTTCCACTCCAGTGGGCAGCAGCAAATAGCAAGGAACAAATCCATACACAAGATAATTTTTAAGCAGGACGAGACCAATGACAGAAACCAAAGAGACAGGCAGTGACTGGAGTGGAGCTGATTCTGAGTGGGTTGGGTGGGCCTCTCCAAGGAGCTGAGACCTGCTGGACAGGAGGGAAAACCACAGTAGGCAGGGGGAATGGCAAGTACAAAGGCCTCCAGGTGGGGGGGGGGTGTCTCTGGGAAGGCAGAGGTAGGTGTTGGCCCTGGTAAGCAGTTTGCATTTTACTGGAAGCAGGATGGGTAGTCACTGGGGTTTTAGCAGGTGACTGAAAGATGTGATTGGTGTTTCTAAAGGATCCCTCTGCCTCCGAAACTTCTTGCTGTTGCTCGTAGAGGAGCCATGGGGCCTGTGGTCCCTTGCCCAAGGGGAAGGCAGCTTTGCTTCCACGCGGGCAGAGGCTGTGGGTGGCTGGCAGAGTTCAGGGCGTCTTGAGAGAACTACGCCTGAGGTTCTGGTCCAGGGGAGCACAGCCGCGTCCCACCCCGCCCCCTAAGATCCCACCAATCCCCCTCCAGCATCCCAGGGGTGTTACAGAAAACCGTGCCTGCAAGATGTCTAGGCCCCCACTCCTTGATTATATTAATGCCAAAATGTATTAAAGAAGTGAGGTAGAGATGCCATTCTAATTGTTTCGTACGCACGCCACTGGGAGGGAACGGATTGGACACAGCTCACAGGCAGTATGTTAATACGGTATTTTCATATGATGATAGGTTTGCATAATCTTCCCTTCTCCCAGCTTTGCAGGGACCTGTTGTTAACCAAGCCCCAGGAGAGAGGGGGAAAGGCAATTTGACTTCAAGTCCACTCCCCGCCACATTAATTAGTCATGTGGCTGGGGAAAGGTGTGCTCACTCAGTACAAAGTAGACTTTATAATTTATACACCAGCTGTTTCCGTCCATTCTCCTCCCTGCCTGCCTCTAATGAAATCGTGTTACCAGAGAACTGACTGGCGTGAATTGAGCCTTTAATCCCATTGACCCTGGCCTGGCTGGTGGGGCCCAGGGGAGGGGGTGGGGTCTTTCAGCATGAAGCTGTGATGAGAAGACCCTGGCAGGCACGACCCTTCCACCCCCCCCCACCTCCCCCTGCAAACCACACAATGGTGCGGCTTGGCACAGGAAGGGGGTGCTGGGAGTGGGGGCCTGCCTGGCTGAGCAGCCCTCATGGGGATCCCTGGAGGCTGGGATGGCTCACATTTATTGCCTCATCTTCTGAGACCCAGCGAAGCACAACACTCTCATCTAGGTTGTCCCTTTACTTAGAGAACAGGCCAGGCCAGACTGCACAACCAATGAGCTAACACTTGCTTTTTCTGGCCATGGGGGTTGCTGGGAAAACAGAGACGTGATTCCCAGGGAGGGAAGTGCTGCCCCCAACCCCCGCCCCCCCCCCAGCCCCTGACAACAAACTGAAACTCTCCTGACCCAGGAGGCCAGCTGGAAGACCAGGGTCACGTCCTGCAGAGGAGGGGTGGAGGCGGACAAGGCGACAGGCTCTAGCACCGATTCTGGCCGGCCTGTGGTCCCAGAAAAGCAGTGCTTCTCTTTCCCTCCCCACAAAAAGAAACACAAGCAAGACCAGGCATCCAGAGCCACTCAAGCAAATGCCTGCAAAACAGAGCGCATTTGGCGAGCAGGAATAAACACACCAATTAGCACCATGGCAGGCTCTTAAACAAACACATGGGACCAAGTCATGGGTGGGGGAGGTTCAGAGGCATCTGTCAGAGGGGCCAGAGGCTGCACACAGAGGCTCGGGTTGAGGGAAGCTGAAAAGAAGGATGACCAGGCCAAAATGTCGGGGTGGGGCAGATCTGAGGGTGGGACACAGAGATAGGGTAAGGGCTTGGCTCAGGGGCTGGGTGCTGAGGGACAGTACATGGGGGAGGGTGGGAGCAGGGCATGATGGGTCAACGGAATGGGATTGGGGGGCTGGTGGACAGAGCGGCTTCCACGCTGCCATCTTCAATGTGTTGGGAACCTGATACCCTCGCGTGGATGTGAGGGCCTTCTTTCTGTCTGGGAAATCACAGTGAGGTGAGAGTCGGCGTCCCCAGACCTGATTTCCCGTCCTCTACCTACGTCCCGAGAGACTCCTGAGTCTCCCGCCCGTTGCCTGGTCTTGGCTGCTGTCTTCTCCCCGCCCCGGGAGTGGCAGCCTTCTCCTCTTCCCCCCAGTAAGTCCTAGAACCTTCAGGACTCAGATCTGATGTCACCTTGACTCCTCCTGACGCCCCGGGCTGGTCCGTCACAGCCCACGGCTCTATCTCCCCCACTCCGTGATGGCAGGGGCCATCTCTGCATGCCTGGCAGCTGGCCTGGGGCCTGACAAGGTGACCTTGAATGCGTCTCCTCCTGTGGCTGGTCCTCAGTTTACTCGTCTGTAAAATGGTTTTGATGATCTCTTAGAGACACTCTGGCTACTCAAGAGCCCCAGCTGCACTCTCTCGGTCTGAAAACCCCGTGTTCTGTCTTGATAAAAGGAAGCCAACCTTTCAAACCCGCTTGCACCCTGCGTGGGCGTCTAGGCTGATCTATTAGCTCTGACATAGCCAAAGTACTGCCTTTGCTTAACGGCGTTAAACAACAACAACAAACCTGGGACCTGTCCTCTTTTTAATGAAAGTGTGGGGACCATCAGGGGAACCTATCCAGGGAAGGAAAATGAAGTTGTCATTTTTCAACATAATTAAACTTGGTTTTCAGAAATCTCCTGATCTGAAATGTGAATTACGCTAATTACTTCTGGTGGCTGCAACATTGATTTCGGTGTTAAAGTTAATGGACTTAATGGACGCTGCTTTTCCCTCAGATGCGGCTTGGGGCTCCTTGCTGAAGCACCATGAGGGGCTTCCCCTAGACCCTCTGCTGCCCGAAGCCCCCACCAGCTTGGTTCCTCCCGGACAGGCCCTGGGGCCTCAGGGGGACCATTGTGTTTGTGGGTCAGATACCTACTTCTGGCTCCCCTGTGTCAGGTCCGCTGAGGGGACACAGAGAAGGCAAAGGCGGGTGGGCCCTGCTCCTGGAGGGCTCATGGCCTGGAGGAAGCCCGATAGGAATCTGTGGAAGGCCTCAGGCGGGCAAGGCTGAGGTTTGGAGCCTGAGGCTGTCTTGGCCCTAAGGGGCCCTCAGTGATGGAGGGCATCAAGCATGGTGGCTCCTGGAGCAAAGAGGGGAGGGAGGCAGAGATGGGTGAAGAGATTCAAGGAGCCTTGCTCCCTGGAAGGGGTGCAGGATCTGGCTAGGAAGGTGGAATACGGAGTGAGCAGGGCAGGGAGGTGAGCCTGCTGGGGCGAGAGGAGTTCTCCATGGGCAGCGGTGGGGATGGCAGGGGACCTCGGAGGCCAGGAGGAGACATTTGGATACGGTTTTGTGTCTTGGCGGGAATGAGATGGAGCCTTGGAGGGACAGCACAACCTGGCCGCTGGAGGACACTTTCTCTATGCGAGAAAGAGTGGCTTCTGGGGGCCCTGGAGGCTGGCTGCCTCTGCTGTTTGCCCTGGCTGCTTCCAGAGGGCCTCAAGTTCCCTATTGAGGAACTGGGAGTTTCAGGTCCTTTCCTGAAGCTCTGTCTTCACAGGAGAAACCTTTGGGGTCTCGGGGGGCAAAGGGTGACAAGGTGCATGGCCCGATGGAAGAGTCCTGAGCACGCAACTGCCTCCCTCACAAATGGGTCCTGGACATGACAGTGAGAGGTGCCTGGGCCAGGCCCATGCTCCCTCCAAGATGCAGCCACTGAGGACACCGGTACCGCTGGAACAGTCGCACAGGGAGCCACAGTGGCCAGAGAGCCCCTCACTGAAGCAGAGATGCCGACAAGTCAGGGCTCTGAGGGCCTGTGGCCGCCAGGAGGCAGACTTGCGTCTCTGGCAAGGGATCTGGTTCCTGGGGAGCTGACCCTGAAGGGGCAGGGGGCCTGCTGGCCTGGAGGATCCGGCAGAAGGGAAGGCTGTGGGCCATAGGCATAGAGCACAAGGGGGCTTGAAGGGGCAGTGAGCGATGGAACCAGCATCGGTCAGAGTGGGAAGGGCCTTGGAAACCGGCCCAAGGAATCTGGACTGGATCCCATCAGGATAGGGGCTCAGGGGGGCAGGGGGCTCAGGCAGGGGAGGGAGGAGCCTGCCTGAGGAGACCCCGCCAGAGGGGTGGGTGGGGGGCAGAGGAGAGTGAGCAATGGGACTTCAGGAGGGGGGACCTTCAGGAGAAGGATTGGAAGGCTGCAGCAGGGCCCCCCGGCAGTGATGAGAAGGGCCAGACTCCCTCAACTTCCCCCCTCTGACCATCACCACGTTTCCCTCCTTCATTTCTCTCAAACTCTCCCGGTTCTATCGGTCCCCTACCCTCACCCAGACCCCTCAGTCCAGGCCATCATGATCTCTCTCCGGGATTACGGCAACAGCCACTCTCCCAGCCTACAGACCTGCCCCCACATCCCACCTCCTCACACCAGCCTAGGTGAGCTTTATGCAACGGAGATCTGACCAGTCTGTCCTCTCTTTGAAACTGCGGTGGCTGACAGTCACGCAGCACTTGCTACAAGCCTGGTACTGCTTTAAGCATTTTAGGTGAAGTAGCTATTTTTGGCCTTGTAACAATCCTATGAAGTTGACGCTGTTATCAATCCCTGGGTAACACTTGAGAAACAGGTCTAGAAAAGTGAATTTGCCTGAGGTTACACAGCTAGTAGGTGGCCAAGCCAAGATTTGAACCCAGACAGTGTCCACTTCTGCCCTTGACCCCTTTCAGTCTGTTCTCAAAGATGTAGTCAGAAAGACCTTGATCATGTTCAAGTCCTTACAATTCCCCTCAAGGCCCTATATAACCTGGTTCTCTTTACTTCTCAGCCCCTCTGCTTCTCCCTCTTCACTTTCCAGACCTCAGGGCCTTTGCACTGCCTCTTCCTTCTCCCTAGAATGCTCTTCAGTATGTCTGCTTGTCTTGCTCCTTCACCTCTTTCGTGTCTTGGCTCCAGTGTCGCCTTCCCAGGAAGGTCCCTGAGAATTCTATTTAAAATTGAAACTCCTCAGGACTCCTGGGTGGCTCAGTCGGTTAAGCAGCTGCCTTCGGCTCAGTCATGACCCTGAGGTCCTGGGATCGAGCCCCATGTCGGGCTCCTTGCTCAGCAGGGAGCCTGATTCTCCCTCTGCCTGCTGCTACTCCGCTTGTGCTCTCTCTCTCTCTCTCTCTCTGACAAATAAATAAAAAAATCTTTAAAAAAAAATAAAATTTCAACTCCTGCCCAACACTATTTCTCTTCCCTGCTTTATTTATTTATTTTAAAAAAGATTTATTTATTTATTTGAGAGAGAGAGAGAGAGCAGGAGGAGGAGAGAATCTCAAGCCAACTCCATGCCGAACACAGAGACCGATGCTGGACTCCATCTCACGACCCTGAGATCATAAACCAAGGCAAAACCAAGAGCAGGTCATTTAACCAACTGCACCACCCAGGTGCCCCGCTGCTTTATTTTTCTGTGTAGCACTTATGGCCTGCTGGCCTATTACATAACGTGTTTATTATAGTTATCTATTATTCTTCTCTTCCACTGGAATGGAAACTTCATGAGGGCAAGGATTTTTGTCTGTTTTGTTCCTTTGCATACACCTAGTGCCCAGAATAGTGCCTGGCACCTGGTAGATGAAATCAATATTTTCTGAATGAATGAAAACGTCTTCACACCTCTGCACCTTTGCTCAGGTTGTCTCCTTGGAATGGGTTCCCCCATGGGTGCCTACAAAACTCCAATGTGCTCCCTCTACGGCCATCTCCAGCGGCACAGCTGCAGGGGAAGCCAGTTCTCACAGCTAGAGCCAGTCCTCCTGGATGGGCACAGCCCTGAGAGTTGGTCCTCTGTCACCGACCACACACACTGCCCTATGTGTGGGTGATCCCTCATTTGACTCATTACATGTGGGGATGAGAGTCTCTGCGAGAGGGCAGACTGGGGTCGGCCTCAGCACCGTCTGTCGGATGCCATGCTCCCTGGCTGCCTGGGAGACTGGGATGAAGCAGGCCACATGCAGCAGAGATACCCAGGGCAGAGGATTCATCAGCCTGGCCTTCCCTGCAGATAGGCCTCTGCAGGTCTCTGGGACTTGCTCCTCTGGTTTCTGCTCTCATCTTAGGACCTTTAACTCTTCACTCCATTTCAAGCTGCTCTGCACCTCTCTCTAATCTGACCCTCATTTCCCTTCCAATCTAGCTCCATCTTAGAGCCCAGAGGCTAGGTTCATCATGTTCAGATACAGAGGTTGTACACTGCACAATTTGAAGAAGGGGCATTCATATCGTGGTCTATGTAAATAGCACTTCCTGGAGCTTGTGCAATGCAAAATCACACAACCAGACCCGCAGATCTGCGGGACCCCCATTCACCCTCCTTGGGCGACATTGTCACTGAGACAGCAGTCTTTGGGCCTTTCTTGGGACCTTACTCTATCCTCCCGCTGTCAGACTCCAATCACCCTGCTGCCCACAGCCTAGCTGAATTGTCTGAAGAGAGAGAAAGACTTCAGAAAGAAGGATCTCCTGGTTCGGAGTCTTCCTGTCCCTTCTGTGGGAGAAGCTAAGGCTGCAGTAGGGCCTGGGCAACCCCAGCTGGGAGCAGCAGCCCTCATGGACCAGGACTTGAACTGGCAGCCAACCAATTTCTGGGCCCTATGAACTTAGGGAGCCACAAGAAGATGCTGTGGGCAGGTGACTTTGGGAATCATTCCTGGGCCAGCAAAGACTTCTTGATGTGGTTCGAGCACTCCCCCTACTATGCAGGGCGGCAACAAAGCGCCCCTGGTCTTCTCCCCACCCCCGCTTCCCACAGCCACCACTAATTGCGTTGGCTCCGTTGGCTCGGCCCATCTAGTTGGGCTGCCCACGTTAATCTAGATAGCCCATCCATTTCCCCATCTTCCTCTTTGGCACAACAGACTCAGGCCACAGGGACCATTCTAATCACTTCCACATAGGATCGTTAACCATGTACCAGACAAGACGGAGACTATCGTGTTCCCCGTTTTACAAACGAGCAAATTGAGGCTAGGTTACGTGCCTTAGTCCAACTCACCGTCAGTGGCAGAATTGGGATTTGAAGCCAGGCTTGTCGGGCCACTTGTCCTACATCCTCAGCCAGTCTGCTCTCCCACCTCTCGAGCCTCAGGGCTCTGGCCAGCTGGCCGAACACGCATTCCAAGCCCCAGCGCCCAGGTGCACCATGTGGAGGTTGCGCGTGCCCAGGCACAGGTGCAGCCTGGGTAAAGCGGGACCCGTGGTGGCCGGGTGGTGTGGGCAAGGAACAGGACGTGGAAGCCTGGGCCTCTCTTCTCCTGACGGAAGCGGGGCCCTGGACGGATTTCTCACGGGGCTGAAGTTGGGCCAAATCTGCTTCCTCACAGGTGTTAGGTGGGTCCCCTGTTGGCTGGAAATTCAGCTGTGGTTGATTTAAAATCTGACACCTGTGTCCATCACGCCAGCCTCCACCGTGATTACCATCCCTATAAAGTTCCTAATCCATGTACTTATGCAGTGTCCTTACCTTCTGACGGGCCGGACCTATGTGAGCGGGGGGATTGGGTTATTATGTAGAAGACTCATAATAAGAAATATGACTGCAAAAGCCAAGTCAGTTGAAATTGGACTATAATTAAATGCTTAGAAAATTCTATGCTTGGCTCATTTTAAAATCAAGTGCTTCTTTGTAGCAATTTCCTTTCTTTAATTACAATTTCCTGTCTAGTTTGACATTTACAATGCAATCTTGGGGGACATGTTTGTGATTTATTATTCCTGCTCCTATCAGGATATCACTGTGCAGAAATGAGTTTATGAAATAAGAGCTCAAATTATTATGGCCTTTGACCAATAAAGCAGGCTCATGATTTCAGGCCTGAGAGAAGATTACCATTTTTGACAATCCAAGGCAGAAATACTGGAGAGGGGGAGGGCACAGTTTAGGAATGTGCTCCATGTTCAAAAACATTGCATCATCTCCTCGGGGAAGGCCAGCTTGGGAGGCCGGAGAACACATTAGTAACCCCTCAAATATATACAAGGTTTCACAGCTTTGAAGAACTTTCACTGTCATTGATTCATATCATTCCTAGCAATAGACAGGCAGATAACATTACCCGATCGTATACATGGGGAAATTGATGACCAGAGAAGTTAAGTGACTTACTCAAGGTCACAGAGCCTATAAGAGTGGTCTTAGAAACAACACCCAGGTCCAACTTAGTTAGTCCTTTCCCCACAACATAATAGCTGTCCCAAAGGCAGAGAGTGACCTGAGACTCGGAAGATGCCCTTGGGGTACCTTTTACCTCCCATGGCAGGAGCTCTGAACCAACCACAGAGGAGCCCATGCCCATAACCCACATGCAAGCAGTCAACATAGGTCACGTGGCCCCAGTTCATGAAAGAGGTGCCATCATTCCCTCCTTTTTCCTTCCAGCTTGGGGTTTCACCTAGAAATTTGGGGGTATCATTCACTAATTGGCCTGCATCATGCCCTTTTATCCTGGGGCTGCAAAGTAGGACTCCCGAGCTCAGCGTATGAGGGTTCACCTTCATGTGCACGCACGGAGATGTAATTGCTCAGCTCCATGGGTGCCTAGGGGTCTACATGGGCCTTCTCCCCAGGCTGCAGACCTGCGCATATATGCACCGGGATCCCTGCCCTTGGATGTCCCATAGTGCCTCTGACTCACTGTGTCCACAGCTAGGCTCGTCACCAGCTCCCGGGCCTGCCCCACCTCCTGGGCTCACCGTCATCAAGATGGCATCACCTTCTTCCTGACCGGGGCATAGAGCCGACTGGTGTTCTGGAAGAGAGTGGGATGGGGATACTCATTCCCCAGGGACTCTTCGGCCTCAATGCCTACCCCGTGGCTTTCAGCCTCAGTGTCCCTCCCCAGCTTTGACGGTGGCCATGTAGCCGGGAGCCGGGCAGATTGGGGCACATGGTACAGACCTCTGAGGCAGACTGATGCAGTCAGTCTGTGGCCAAGGTGACACCCTGCGGCTGACTGAAGTGGGGTTTGTGGCTGCTGGCCTGGGTTTGCTCCTAAGCAAGGCTTCTAGGCCCGGAGCAGGGGTTTCTGGGGCGCCCCTGTCTGCCTCTCTGTGGACCCCTTCTGAAGTGGAAGTCAGGCTTCCGCTTTGTCTCACTTGAAAGGAGCCGTTATGGGAGGTAAATCCCCGTCTCTGGCTTTTGGCCTCAGATAAGTCTGTCCAGAGACTCATTTGTTGCCGGTGAAAATCCCTTTATTACTTCAAAAAAATTTTAAAGCAGAATGCATTAAGATTTTTGAAGAAAGGGAAAGAATCATATCCCTACACCAGGATGCTGGTTATGAAATTCAAATGGATGGGACAAAGCAATCCTCTTACAGTACCTCCCTCACGTCAATGGGAGAAGAGGAGGGGGCTCAGGCCCACCCCTCAGAGTCTTGAGTCCTAAGCAAACCTGACCACGGAGTTCTAAGCGCCGCTCTCCTGGAGGCCACCACGCTGGCCTCGCCTGGGCTCATCTGCACTCACTTTCCTCCCCCCACAAGCATACACACATTCACGTGAACACACACACACACACGCACGCATGCACACACCAGTCCCTCCCTGTTACAATTACTTCTTTAATCATCATACTGTTCAGGGAGGAAGGGGGAGGACTATTTGATCCCTATTGTTGAAAGGAGAAAATGGAAGCTCAGACGGGGGAGGGAAGTGACCCTTCCAAAGTCAACCAGGACCAGATCCTTCAAAGTCAGGACTCTCCCCTTAGAACTTCCCAGACTTGTAAGCATAGGTCTGAGGCTCCTGCGAGGTTCTTGACTCCATGAGGAAGGCCCATGAGAAAAAAGATCCTGGGACCCCAGCTCCTCCCTTTGTTAGGTCTGTGGGGCTTCCCGCCCAAAGAGACAAAGAAGTAGGCCACGTTCATGCTGTTGCCCTTACCCCCACCCCATCCCTCTCCTGTGCTGGCCCCTTCAGGCCCCAGGGCCAGGCAGGGTGAAAGGCCTGTACAAGGGGAGATGGTTTCTAGAACCCATAGAAATCCCCCCATCCATCCACCGAGCGGTTCAACTACGCCGTGGCTACAGAGGCGAGGAAGGCTGCCGCGTCCTTCCCTCCAGGTGCTCATGGGTCTGGGAGAGGACAGGAGAGTCATGTCAACCCCGTGTTAAGTGTTGTGACAGGAAAAGCATAGGGAGCTGGGGTAACACAGAGATGTCACTGACTCAGCCCCTGAGCCACGGCAGATGGAAGAGCCGGCCATGGGTTCCAGGGGAGGAAAGAGGTTGGACCATGTGTGCCCAGGTTCTCTCCAAATGTCTGGTGGGAGGGCAAAGGGAGAGAGGTGGGGGGCCAGGGACCAGAGTCTCCATGAAGCCTTTGCCTGGCCTCCCCTGGAGCCCGCACAGCTTGATTCTACATTCCCCGATGGGGGCCCTTCTCTAAGCACTGTTTACAGTATAACCAACTCTGGCACGGGCACCCCAAGGATGGGTTTACGCCCTTGGGGGGGGGGTGAAGCAGGTACTGGTCCCTCTAGGACAGTCAGGATGCAAACAACAGCACATTCTCTTAGTTTTCTAGCACAAATCTGGTTGGGCTCTGGCCCAAGCTCCTCAAGGTCTGCGAGAGATCCAATGTCCATTATTTGTCATGGGCTCTCTCTTCCCCTCCTTTTCATTTTATAAGAGCCTCAGAAATTACACATCCCAGAGACTCAGAGAAGCCCTCATCCGCAGATGCGGCTGCCTTTGCTCCTGACCCGGGTCCGTTCCCTCGGCTGGGACCTTCTCCGAAGCAGTGAAGCCTGCTATTCAGCCTTCTCCTTGCTCCTCCAGACGGACCGAGAAGCATTCTCTCCCAGGTCTTCCTGGGGTCCAAGGAGGTAGCCTGTGGACTGGACTACTTGGAGGACCCACCTGAGGTTCGTAAGTTGGCTCGGCGGCCTGGGATCTCCTCTGGCCACCCAAGGTCTTGGTTGTCAGCAAGCCTAGCACCGTGCCCTCTCGCTGGCCACGGGGAAGAGTCTGGCAGCAGTTTTCTCCTGTCCTGCTAAAGGCCCTGCCAGCCTCCCCATTCCCTGCAGGTTGACCCAGCTCTGCGACAATTCAGAAATTGTACATTCGGTGGGAAGATTAGGTCTGATTAAGAAATTGGTGCTAACACACTGTGCTTAATTGGATTTGGAGAAGGACACAATACGGGCTGCTTGACATTCCAGGGTCCTCAGTAAAGTCTTGGGACCTCCCAGGCTCCTCCCTGCAAGGCTGGCCGTAGCCCCAGCCCCATCGCCTCCAGTGCTCCTGCCTTAGGCCTCTCAGACTAGTAACGGGAAGTTATCTGCCTAATCAGACTAATTAGCACTGGGGACACAAAGTCATAATCTACAAAGAATGCAAATGCCAGTTTTACAAAATGAAAACGCCATATGTGCAGTAATTAGCAAACCACGGGCACATTTTATAAATCATATTTATTAGTTTGTAAACAAATCAAGCTCTAAATGAAATGAAAGATGCCATTAACTGCGACTGCAGCAGTGGCAATGCTGAGCCGGCCTGGAAGTGGGGGCCTGGGGGGTCAGCAGAAGCTGACCCAGCAGTCCTGCCTAGGAACCCACCCCTCTCCACCTAACCTCATGCCCATCCCAGCCCGGGAGCTCTGCTGTGGGAGGCTAGGGTCTGTGCCTTGGCTAGCCAAGGACCATGGTCCACTTGTCCTCCTGCCAGAGCCCCTGGTGGGATGACCACCTGCCCAATACCCCATGGCTCTAGGCTGGTTACTCAGACTAGGGCTCAAACAAACGACTGTTCCCCCACGATGGCAAGATGGCATCTAAATGCTAGTTCCGCATCAGGCCCTCTTCTCTTAATTTTGGAGCCATGGGCCTCTTTGCCCACTTACGTACTTCTGGAGCTTGAGGAAAAGTAAAGCCAATGTCTCAACTGAAGGATATTCTTACACTGGCCAAGCCCGCTGCCCTGCTTCTCAGCCTCTGTTGTCCTTGGAGAAGAGCTTGGGGGAGGGGCCATCCCCGCTGGGTTCTCTCCCGTGCTACCCTAACATGTTCCCCTGTCAGTCTAGATGAGGTCCTGCCTTGTACTCAGCCCTCTGCTGGGCACTCGGAGGGTTGAGATGGAAGCATAAGGGGAAGTCTAAACTTTCCAGGGGCCCCGTACCCTGAGAAGTGGGTACTCCCAATGTGGACTGTTGTAGCCATGATTGTGTTCTGCTCAGCACATGATCTCACCTCCCACCTTGGGAGAACTGTATTTTTTTTCCTTTTGGTTTTGGGGAACACCTCTCTCTGCCCCATGTGGCCATGATGAGGCTCCCAGTCCAGGTATTTGGTATCACGTCCTCCACAAGGTAAGCATGTAATACAAAGGGAACAGTCATTGCATTGCACATCCTGGGCCCTGCGACACAAGCTGGGTCCATCGCTCTCTTTATCCAGATTTTCTGAATTGAGATGGAGGGGTTGTCAACTTCAGAATGAGGTTGGTTCACACTTTGATTGCCTAATTTGGCCCATACAAAATATAAATTTTATAGAAGGAAGCCCAAAAGTTCATTGGCAGTTTCAAAAAAAAGAGTAACATTTCCACGGCCAGAAATGGAATAGAAATCTAAAATGGTAAATGGAACCAAAGTCATAGTTTTGCTGGGTTCTGGGTCTGGCATCAAGCAATGCAGTCGACAATTCAACCCTTGTAGGTCATAGGGGACGCAAGTGGTCCTTTAAGGGTGGGATGCAGCTTTGTGGTCAGGGATGAAGGCCAGCTGACTGGCTGACTCTGTAACTATGTTTGGGACATGCTGTTACACCCAGGGGAAAGGAACTGCAAACTACTATTATAAGAGCTGGTTTTGGATAAAAATGGGTAAAAACCGACAGGGGAGAGAGAGGGAGAAAAGGAGGAAGAGAAGAAGGGGAAAGAAAGAAAAGAAATCCCCAATGAAAATGAACCTATAAATCAATATTCCAAGATATATGAAGAGATTTCTTGCCAGAAAAAAAGATCCACAATCTGAACAGAAATTCACTCTAGATAAAATTCACTGGACAGAAGTACCTGTCCAAGAATTTAAAATAAGTACATTTAGAAGTTCAAAGAGATAAAGTCTTAATAAAACATAAAATATATATAAAATAAAAACAGGCACAAATGACAAGTGGATATGGAAATGAACCAATTGGAAATCTGGGAAGCAAAAAATAGAGTCATTGAAAGTAAATGTCCAATAGATGAAATAAACCCCAGACTGGGCACAGTTAAAGAGAGAACCAGGGAATTGAGTTGGAAGTTAGAACTGGAGAAATTCACCCAAAATGCATCATATATATATATATATATATATACATATATATNTATATATATATATATATATATATATATATATGACAATGGAGAAACACGGAAGTTAGATTGAAGAGCTCCAACATGTGTCTAATAAAAGCTACACAAGAAGAAATTGAAAGTAATAGTAGAAAAGCAATATTTAAGGATAACTGTCCAGAATTTTCCAAAATTGAAGAAAGATGTGAGTTTTCAGTTTTAAAAATCCACTCATTGTACTGAATTGGAAAAATAAAAATAGACCCACATCCAGATACATCACAGTGCAACTTCAGAACGTCGAGGGTCAAGAGATCACTTAAAAGCTACTAGAAAATAGACACAGATCATGACAAAAATCAAACTAGACCAAAGCAGGAGTCTCTTCAGCAACAGTAGATGTCAGGGGAAAATGAAATAATATCTTCAAGGTGCTAAGGAAAAATGACAACCAATCTAGAAATTTATGCTCCGCTAATCTACTACCCAAAGTGCAAGCAAAATAAAACCTTTTTTCAGAGGGAGAGGGGCAGGGAGAGAGAGAGAGAGAATCTTAAGCAGGCTCTAAGCCCAGTGCAGAGCCCAACATGGGGCTCGATCTCACAACCCTGAGATTGTAACCTGAGCCCAAATCAAGAGTCAGACACTTAACCGACTGAGCCACCCAGGTGCCCCGGCAAAAATGAAACCTCTTATAGACATGCAGAGACTAAGCTGACATTCCCCATAGCCCCTCACTGAAATAAAGATGTCCCCTTAGTAAGAAGAAAAGTGGGCACAAAGGAAAAGCAAATGGGTGCAGGAAACCATGGATGGCCACAGGAAATAATAAACATATGTTGGTAAATTCAATTAAGTGTTGACTATAAAAATTAATAATGATACTCATAGTATGTGTATTTTAAAAAGTTTAAACTCAGGGGCGCCTGGGTGGCACAGCGGTTAAGCGTCTGCCTTCGGCTCAGGGCGTGATCCCGGCGTTATGGGATCGAGCCCCACGTCAGGCTCCTCTGCTGTGAGCCTGCTTCTTCCTCTCCCACTCCCCCCTGCTTGTGTTCCCTCTCTCGCTGGCTGTCTCTATCTCTGTCAAATAAATAAATAAAATCTTTAAAAAAAAAAAAGTTTAAACTCAACTTCTAAACAAAGATTACTACGTGGTTAAGGATGCTCACTATGGCCTCACATGAAAAAAGAAGAAGGAAAGAAGGGAGGAAGGAGGATAGATCTACAGGATGAGGAAGAACGTATTTACTGCTAGGATGGTAAGCGGGAGGTGAGGCTATGGTGGCCCACGGTGGTAGCCGTAAGGTTCTGACACGCAAGCAGCGACGGGAGATTTAGCCTCTTGCCCATGAAAAGCACAGAGCTGGAACTAAGTCCCTTGTAAGTGGCTAGAAGCACTGAAATGCCACCATCTGTATGAAAATGGAAGTAAAGAAATTGAACTCACAAGCCGCAGAAGCAACGAGAAAGCACATTGTGTGCCCGGGCAGTGGATGAGAGAGGGAAAGAGCCTGTGAGAAGGTACAGACCTGGGAATGAGTCAGAAGCAGGTGCGAAGTCCCCAGTGTGTACTACCCACGGGGCATAGGATCCCCAAGCTAAGGGAATAAAATGGGTCTGGAGGACCAGCAACAGGAACCACAAAACTGCTTAAAAGGAATATTTTGACAACTATGGCACAAGAGATTCCCACAGAAACAAAACCCCTGTTAGAGATAAACTCGGGAAAGTTACCAACTATATGAGGAAATGAGGCACCATGAGGGAGAAGCAGAACAAATAAGATCATCTGCAGATTCCTGATAGTTCCCAAAGAGGAGAGCAGAAGGGACAGCGGAGGGCACACTAGAGGAGAGAATGTCTGAGAATTTTCCACAGCTGAAGAAAGAGATGAGTCCTTGGGGCGCCTGGGTGGCTCAGTCAGCTAAGCATCTGCCTTCAGCTCAGGTCAGGATCCCAGGGTCCTGGGATCGTGCCCCATATCAGCTAGCTCTCTCTTTCTCTTGTGCTCTCTCAAATAAATAAAAATAATTTTTTTTTTAAGAAAGAGATGAGTCTTCAAATTGATCAAACCCCTTATGTCCTGAGAAGGACAAATAACACACATCTATCCTTAGATGCACTATCATGAAACTGCAAAACGTTAAATAAAAGAGAAAAGCAACTAGAGAACTAGAGACAGCGCGATCTCTGCACAGAACCACAGTGGGACTCACAGCAGATTTCTCAGCGGCCAGATAGATTCCAGAAGACAGTGGAAGAACATCTTCAAAGGACAAAAAGAAAAATAACTGGCAAGGTATTGTTCACTCTGAGTCAAGACAAAAATCAAACGCATCAGAAAAAGTCAGAGAGTTTATACTTACAATCTTCTCTGAACTAACAAGGAAAGACTGTGCCTTAGAAGGAAATCAAGACCAAAAGGTAGAAATGATGAGCAAAAATACAGAAAACACGTTTGTTTCACCTAAACCAGCACTGCCTACAAAAAATAAAGACTAACCTTTGGGAGGAGTTAAAAACATGGTAGAATTAAAGCACTTTATAATAATAACAAAAAGATGGGAGCAGGAATCGGAGTTAAAACATTTAAACATCTTTTGTATTGTAGGAGGCAAATAAAGATATTAATTACATTCAGAACTTTTTAGAAAAGTATAACGTCCAAACCACTAGAGAGGAGAAAAAAAAGTAATAAAAAGAACTCAGTAAATCCAACTGAAAGCAAGAAGGGAAAAGAAACAAAGAACACATGGCAAAATTTTTACAAGATGGTATAAAAAAGCCCAAGTTTACTAGTAATCACAATTCTTTTAAATGGATTAAGCCCATTTATTCCGAGATGTTCTGAGATTTTTAAAATTCTAGTTATAAGTTGTTTATAAGAGATATAACAACTAAAACATAACCATGCAGAAAGCTTGATAGTAAAAGGATAGGAGAACATTATAAATACTAACTCAAATAAAGGAGCTATAGTAATATTATAATGTTATAATATTATAATTCTATATTATATATGCAACATAATTATATATTATAATATTATAACAGCAAGGGAAAGAGATTTTAAGGCAAACATTTTTTTGAGGTTTTATTTTAATTTTTAAGGTTTTATTTATTTATTTCAGAGAGAGAGAGAGAGAGAGAGCAAGAGAGCACAAGCAGGGAGAGCAGCAGAAGGAGAGGGAGAAGCAGACTCCCGCCGAGCAGGGAGCCCGATGTGGGACTCAATCCCAGGACCCCGAGATTGTGACCTGAGCTGAAGGCAGGCGCTTGACCGACTGAGCCACCCAGGCGCCCCGAGATTTTAAAAAGGTGAATATTTACTGATACGAGACACAGTTCAATAGGAATCGATAGTGGTGCTGAACCTGGTTGTTTTTAATGACATAACTCTTAAGACGACAGAATTATGAGGAAAAAATGAGCAGAGTATATTAAGCAAAATTATAAGTAAAATGTGGGAGAAACTGATAAACCTACAATCATATTTTACCACAGCTCTTCCGGAAACTGAAGGCACAGACAAAAGACTAGTAAGAACATACACAGCTGAACACCTGTGATCAAACTACACAATTAACGCTTGTTTAATGCGCGTATAGAAAGCCCTCTATCTGATAAAGGGTACACTTATTTTTAAGTGCACATGGAACACTCACAAAATTGACTGTATAATGGGCCACAAAGGATGTCTTCACAGATACTAAAAATCTGATCTAATTAATGACACATGATCTATGACTCTAGTTCAATAAAATTAGAAAATAATAAAAAAGTTAGGTCCCAAAATATCTCTCTCATTTTTGTTGTTGTTGCAGTGAACTATACTATATGTGTAAAAAGGGATACAGATGATACCCGGAATGTAAAGAACTACAATAAGGTAAGCATGTATGTACCGGCACTCAGATTTACAAACAGTATGTTTTCAGAATCTCAGAAATCTGTGTGTCCCTGTCCATCGGCATTCTCTACCTGCTCCCCCGATGTAACCACCATCCCGACTTTTAGGAAAATAATTTTCTTGTGTTTTCTTACTGTTTTGTTACTTATATGTACATCCCTAAGCAATATTGATTCTTTACCTGTTCTTTTTATATTAATGAAATCTATATTCGGCCCGGTGTCTGCATATCTGCCTTGTATCTAATTATACGTGGGGCAAAGGGAATGTGGAGGTGAATGACTCGTGGATCCTGTCATCGAAACAACCACATTTGGTTCTGCGATGGGTAATCGTGACACAGTGTGAAGTAACTATGGGAGCACAAAGAAGGGGTATCATCACAATCAGACTGGGGAAAAGAGAGTCTTAGAGAAGTTAACATTTGAGATGAGTCTTGAAATCAGCTGTCTTATTTTCCAATATGACAAGAGAGGTGAGACTTGCTGACAGTTCAAATACAAAGTATGAAGCAATTCAGCCATTGTCTTAGTTAAGATTAAACTGGGCACATGCACAGATTTAAATTTACATAATTGAAAACCAGGGGAGTGAGTTCAGGCATGGCTGGATCCAGGAGCTTAATAGATTTTCAGGTGCTACCTCTCTTCACATCTCTCAGGTAGACTTTCTCTACATAGTGAATCAGACAGTCCTCAAGAGCCCTAGACTCACCTCCTTTCAGCTTACAAAGATCATTAGGAGGTGGCCTCTTTCATAAGTTCCAGCCAAGATTCCCAGAGGGGATTCTTAATGGGCCCTGTTTGGGTGTTGTTCACATTCCTGCATTAACCACCAAGCCTAAAAGGATGAGGTATTATTATCTTAGATCACAGAGCTAGGTCACCAACCATTTCCATTCAAACCACACGGAACTGTTTCCTTACAGGACAGAAGGATTCTGTTCTCAGAATGAGAAGAAATCTGAAGGGAGCAAAAATGAAAAATCCATTCCAATCATGAGAGACTTCTAGCTGTTGGGTAGGAGTGGAGGGCATGAGGAAGGGGGGAACATGGCCAGAAAGAGGCCGGGGAGGGTGGGGAGGGCAGAACCCGTGGACTGCCAAGTTTTACTTTATCCTGGAACAGAATCGGAGCTTTACAGTGATTGAAGCAGAGGGCAAAGGGTTCAAATGTTCACTTTAGGAGGCTCCCTTTGGGCCTGCTGTGGAAGGAGGACTGTTACTATCATTCCCGTGGGGGCGTGAAAGGAGGTGGAGGGAAGGGAAGCTGTGTGGGGCAGGGAGCAGGGACCGTCCGGTGGGGAGCTGGTGAGCAAGTGGAGACTACAGGACGGACGGGGTAGCAAAGGCTGGGAAGGTAAGGAAGCAAGAGGAGTCAAGGGGACAGCCGTATTTCTCATCTGGGTATTCGGTGTGTGTTGGGGTGCTCATCACCACGGTGGGGAGCCTGAGATGGACAGGCCCCTTATGTGACCCGGGTCGTTGTTCGGCCGGTCTCCTTGGCTTCTTCTAACCGGGTGCTGGGTACAGCCTAGGCTTCTGACGTCTCCTCATAATTGGGAGTTGCTTGAAATGTGGACTTAAGCGTGGCCTGTGCTTCAAGACCTTGTCAAGGTCTTGTCAAGACAAGACCTTGACAGCCCCATTGAGGAGGGCTGGGACTAAGCCGGGGTGTGTCTGTTCCTCTCGTTCTGTCTGTCTGTGTGAGGAGACTCTCCCACCCACTGCGCCCCCCCCTCCCCATCCCTGACAGCCAGGCTCCCAAGCCCAGGTGTCCTGCCGGCCCTGGCCACCCCACTACCTAGGCTGGTGGGGGCGGGGGGGCCCTTCTCACCCCAGCCAAACCTTCCAGGGGAAATCCTAGGGAGGGGAGTGATCGAACGCTTCCCTACCCTAGCCAGAGAGAGTGATTCTGGGAGGGACTGGGCCCCAGAGAGTTATGCACCCGCCGCCCGCCCTCATAGCTGCAGCGGGCAATGCCTTTTCTCTATTCACCCTCACAACACTCTACAAGGCAGATATTAACAACACTTTCAATTTACAGATAAGGAAACTGAAGCCCAGAGAGGCAAATCAAGGTGCCCGAGGCCTCTCATTGGTAAGTGGAGGATCAAAGTGCAGGTCCTCTCAGCCCTTTCCAGAATAGTTGTCAGGACATAGGCAGCCTGGAGTGGCAGGGCCAGGGAGAAGATGCTGAGCTCAGATTGTCCTGGGCTCCAGGGGGAGTAGACCAGAAGCCTAGCTTTAAGGAGCACGCCGGCCCCTCCCCCTTGGGCCTGGGTTCCCGGAGGTGGCAAGCAGGCTAGCAGTGGGGGTCGGGGGGGGGGCTGGAGGAGTGGGTGGCTGGGGGTGGGTTAATGCTGCTACCTTATGAAGGACATTTTTCAGCTGAGCCGGTAACTGGAGGCCCTGGGAGTGTGCTCGTCTTGGCAGCTCTACAATCGGAGAATACGAACTGGCTGGGAGAAAGCCATCGGGGGCTGGCTATTCCCAAACTCTTGGAAGGCACAGAGCTAGATTTAATAAAAGGGGGAAATGAAACATTTTCATTAGCACCAAATTTTCCATTTAATTTGGACTTTTGCAAAATAAGTGGCCTAATTACTGCTGTGATTTGAGCTTCTCAATAGGTTTTTTCTTCTAAGAAGTTGCAGACCCCACACGGACTTTGTTCTCCAGAGCCTGCCCTGCACCAGAGCCCTTCCCAGCCGTCCCTAGAAGCCTGGGGGTGGGGGTGGCAGGGTAAGTCACAGAGAGGTTCCCTGGAACCCACACAGCCCTCTTCTGCCCCCACCCGAGCAGCCTCCAGTGGGAAAGCCACCATGCTGGGGCCCAGGACCCTCAACACTGGCCTAGACTGTGTCTGAGCCACGAGCTGAGTCTTACGTGAGTCTCAGCTCTGCGTCTGGGAGTTGGCCGAGCTGCAGTGAGTTGACTATGTCTTCTTCCCCATGGTCTGGCTTTTGCCCTTAGCGCTATGCACCCCAGGCCTCTGGTCTTAGCTTATAAAAATGACTACAGTCCAGCAGTCTCAGCCCCCAGGCCACTCACACTGACCCTGCCCTTCCTGGAGAGGTCAAGGAAGAGGCAGCCTCTGCCCCGGTCTGGGCCCCTCAGCCACCCCCCCCATCCCCGCCCTGTCTGGATGCCAGATGCCTAGGGCTGGAGCCACTTCCTTCATTGCCTTTCACTACCCCCCCCACATCCCCCACCAAAAGGCCTTCAGCTTTTTACTATTCCCTCTGCGCTTGAGAAGAATCAGGGATTAAAGAAACAGAGCAAGAAATTGCCAAGAACTAGCCTAGCAAACAATCTGATAGAGTGATGGAGAGAAGGGACCCTTCCTCCAAAAAACAGCTGGGAATATCCAGCCTGGTGGGGGCCCAGGGGAGATGGGGTAATCCAGTAGGCAGGGTCGGGGTCACTTCCCCACTATCTCTGATGGTGACTCCAGGTCCCCTTCTCTCCCAGAGAGCCAGTTCGAGTCAGGGCCTCATTGCTGGGCCTTCCTCTCTCGGCACAGCTTGCCAACCCTCCCCTCCTTGCCCAGGAGAGCAAACCCGGCTCTGGCCCCTCTCCAAGCCAAACCCAGCTGCCCCAACACCTCCAAGGACTCCCGCTCCTAATTTCCAGGGTCCAGACCCTGTCTTAGCCTCAGCACTCCAGTTCTGGTCCCCCTTTCCAGGGGAGAGCGAGGCAACCCTAAACCCCTTATGGGAGAGCAGCTAGAGGCATGTGGGGACTCACCAAAAGCCACATTATAACTGGGAAGTTGGCAAAACCAGGTAAGATGTTTCCTAGCAGCCATGGCTTCCCTCAGACCAACAGCTGTTGCCAATACCTGGGGGAAGGTCTTACTATATTGGCAGTTCCTCAAACCAGACCTTGAGTAGAGCCCAGGGAGACGCAGAGGGGAGTCCCTGTTCTCTATGGGGAACATTCTCTTTGGCCCCTATTCTCATGGATCTCGAAGTCCACTGAGAAAGAGGCAGGTCATTGTCTCCCCTTTTACAGGTGAACAGACCGACCCTCAGACATAGGATGAGGCGCCCCCTTGGCCATCCGGCTGGGGCGTGGTAGAGCTGGGGTCCAAACTGAGGCCCTTAAGTTGTGCGTTACGATACTTCAAAAACGAAGTTTCAAAAAAAAGAGTTTCAAGAACTGAGGCACTTAAAGGGTGAGCCTATTAGGTCTGTCTGTTATCACTACAACTTTAAATGTACATACAGCAAAGGGTGGGACTCAATGATTTTTTTATACATGTGTACAGCCATGTAACCAGCACCCAGCTCAAGGTCTAGATTTCCAGTATTCCAGAAGGCTCCTTCGTGCCTCCTCCCAGTCCGTGCACTCCCACTGTTCTGCAAATCTTGGCACTTGTTTGCAGGAGAATGGATTTGGTTGGCCCACTGGGGGTCCCCCGTGGTGCCTAGGACTCAGCTATTACTGGAGAGATGGCAGGACCCAGCACCGTGCTGGCACAGAGGAGGAAACCCTGGCAATTTGGGGAGTGAAGAAAGTGAATAATGTGGGGTCTATGGGCGTTAACAGAGACTGTCCCTGTCTCCCTCTTTACTTGGACCCGCAGTCTCTCAGCTGGTGTCAGAGCTCAGAGGCTCTGAGCCAAAGTTTTTGGTGGGAGCTGAGAGGGGGGCTCCCCTGTGTCAGAACCGGCCCAGCCCACCCAACCCCTTCTAGGCGTATACCAGCCTCAGGACACAATGAGGAGGGAGGGTGTAGGTGGGGAGCTAAGACTCTGGGGGTCCAGGCTGTACTTTCCTTGAGGATAGATCTCAGAGCCGGCTGGTGGGGATTCCGTGTCTACCATCCACAGCAGTGCAGCCTGTCAGAAGCAGGGTCCTGCCCCAAGAGGCCCTCTGGGGCCTCAGAGCCAACCCCCCCAGACTCACCCCCCCTCTGCCCAACCATCATCCATTGGCCGGAAGGGACCACACCGGAAGGGACCACACCGGCCACCCCTCCTTAACCTCGGCCTGCCTCTTCGTCTCTGAGCCAGGCCGGCCTATTCAGTGTTCAAGTCGCTGGAGTGTCCAAGGAGACATAAAGAAAGTTTAGAGACTTTTAATTTGCCAGCTCAGCCTCTCCCACTGGCCAGCGGGTTGAGCATTTATGGAGAAGGGCAGCCGCAATAAAGGCTTATTGTTCTTCCTCTGAGCCACTGCTTGGGGACTCCTTTCTTAAGTGAGACAAAGGGAACCCAAGGCCCACAGGCGTCCCCAGGCCTGGGGAGTTGGGTCCACAATTAGCAGGCCTCCCCTGAGCCACCCCAGAGCCGGGCCTTGGGGGAAGGGCATGCAGCATCCCTCTGGGCTGCGCCCACGGGAGGGGATGAGCTGGGGGCACGGTCCACTGGGAGGGACCCACACCCCCGCAGGGACTCTGAAGGACCCCAGAGCACCAGGAGGCAGGACTCCAACAGGGAGGGGCCCAGAAATGTGGCTGCGGGGGTGCCAGAGCCAGAAGGGCAGGTGCAGGGGATGGGCCTCAAGTTCAGTCCTCTAGCGGAAGGTGGGGGACGTCAGGGAAGTTTCCAAAGCGAGAGAGGCCGGCTCAGGAGGGACCAAGCTCCCAACCACAGGTGTGTGAGCAGAGGCCGGGAGCCACCTGCCTGGAGGGCAGAGGGCGCCCAGAATGAAGGCTGAATTCTGCTTGAAGAAGTTACCTTCAGGGCCCTAATGTCCAGACTCAGATCTCCAAGCTGGCTCCTTTGGCCAGACAGGAACAGAGGGAGCAGACGGACGTGGTAACCCTTTCAGAGACACTCTGCACTCGAGGCAGCCACCTGGTGCCGTACACCTGGGAGCCAGGTAGCCCATGCCCCTGGGGGATAGAGACTGAAAGGAGGCACCATGTCCCCAGAGCACCTCTTGGCTGGAAGCACCTTGTATCACATCCCACGGCAGCACTGCTCAGGAGCCCAGAAGGGAGCCTAAATAGTTTCTCTCTCCTCTGCCTGCCCTCACCTACTAGAACGCCTAAGACCTGTGGGTATCCTGGCAGATAGTGACAAAGGGAACATTCTTTCTTGCTGTCCATTACCCCCTCTAGAGTCTCTTTTTGCTTGACTGCCCAGTACATTAATGGCTTTGGAGACATTGTGCAGATATTGAGTTGCCGAATACTGGCATTTTAGGCCACAAGGCTGCTGGCACGGGGGCAGGTAGGGTCATCATGTACAGCTGTGTAGGTTGTTCACTGCTCAAGGATTAATGGGGCAGATGAGAGTTGGAATCCCAACTTTGCTCTGCTTACCAAACTGTGGGCCCTGTATGCCCACCTCCGCCTGGAGGAAGGGGAACCTTTTTCTCATTGTAATACACACGGAGGAACTATAAAGGCCAGTGGAGACCCTAAAAATGCAACTAGTTGGTCCATGAGGACTGTCCTTGCCTCTGTTTGGCTCTTTCCTCTTCAAGTCACTCTGACCAAGGGTCACATTTCTGAAGCTTTTGTGACAGCCCCAGCTCAAGTGTGTACATGGGTCCATCCCCAGGATGTGGGGTCTTGCCTGTGACTTTTATGTCTGCACACCAGGCTTCAGCCCCAGTTACGTGGGGAGCTGCTACCTCGTTCCTCCCACCTCCCAGCGCCTCTCTTCCTTGGGTAATTGGATTGGGGAAAGGGAGTGTTATTTACTAGTCGTGTGGACCTGTTCCTCAGACCCATCTGCCCTCCCTTTTCTCTGTCTTCCCAAAGAACAAAGATTGGGGATGAAATAAATTTGATAATAACCAATAAGGACCCCCAGAGAAAATAAAGCAGCTTTTATTAAACTTCTTCCAAGACCTTTTGTGCAGAGCCTCTGCAGGCTCTCTGGGCGCAGCCTTGGCAGGCTCGGCAGGCTCGGCTCTGCTCCTGCCGGCGAGGGGAGCCCTCAGTGTGGCCCCCGTGGTCACTTCTGCAGGAGCTCAGCCATCACTCTGCCCTCTTTCTTCCTGTGGCTGTGAGGACTTGACTCCTCTTTGAAAGGCAGTCACAACCACAGAAGACTCTGGCTAGGCGCCGCTGGCTCTGAGGTTTTGGCAGAGTGGTCTTTCTTGGCCAGGCCAGGGCTCCAGGTGGCTGCTGCCTCTGGGTCCCGGCTCCAGAGGCTTCCGGCGGAGCCCCGGGCCCTGCTGCCATTCATCCCTGGAGTCATCTCTCCAGGTTGAGTATGGCACGATTTAATGCTCCCATTCCTCCATTCCTGCTCTGCATGACAAATTGTTTTAATAAACATAAACCGGGTAATAATAAAGTCATAATAAGCCCGCAACTCACCTTATATCACTGCAGTTAAATCCTCCCATAAGCCGGCGCTGGTTACAATGACAATTACGGCCGGGCCAATCCGTAGGCAGGCCTGCGTGCGGACAGATTTAATATCGTTTGTAAATATGATTAGTGGGCTGTCATGTTATTGCAGGCTGCTATTTACATTTCTCTCCGGGGTTATACACTCCGCCAAATCAACATTAAGTAGTGGGCCTCTCTTTCCTCCTTAAATCATACATTCCCTCTGCCTGCGCCAATCCCGCTTAATGAAGAAAGGGAACCTGACGGCAGGCGTTGGGCAGAGTGGAGCCTCGCCTGGCGTTTTTCGGAAGACGGATGGGCGCTGGGAGCCCCGAGAAAGCTCCGCCCGGAAGCTCCAGTGGGTGTACGGGCCCTGCCCGCTGCAGCCCCCTCCCCTCCCCCCCACAGCCCCTGCCCCTCTCCCTGCCTGCTCGCTTATGAAAAATGTTCAAATAATGAATGGTTGTTGTTTACAGAAGTAATTTCATGCTACATTTCCATTATTGCCTGGATTTGTTTAGCTTCGCACACTACCCCATTGCCTACGATGAACTTTTAAGGAAATATTGCTCGCGCTTCCCGCTCTGCCGTTCCGCTTCTAATGGAAGCCGCTTGCGTTTGAGACATATTGTGACACTTCATAACTGTGTGCAAATAAGCATCCTTAAACTGCTGGGGTCAATTAATCATCGTTGCAGAGGCTGATCTGCTCCTGGCGCTCCAGAATCCACCCTACGGGGAGTGAGGCTGGGCAGGAAAGACGTAAATAAAGAGGGGAGGGCGCAGGGGACAGGGGAGCCCCAGGGGCCACCGCCTTGCTCTCCGATCACCCCTCAGAGACATCACAAGGGTGTTCCGCTCTAGTCTTCAAAATAGTTGAGAGCGGCTGCAGGGCAGAGTGAGGGATGGCGAGGGCAGGTGCTGCGCAGAAGAACGGAGTAAAACGCGAACACCATATGCCTCCCGTGCCTTCTTGTAGCAATGCTAGACAGGCTTTCATGTTGAGATGGCCCACGTCCTGGTTATGTGTGCGAGGATAATATATGGATGTCCTCTGAGGCTGTGCAGGCTGCAGGGCTGTTGGCCCCCGCTCCGAGCGCGCAGTGCTGGGCCTTCTGAGCCCTGCGGTTCCCTGGGCACGGGGGCTTCGGCCTCCGGGGCGCCGGTCCGGAGCATCCTCGGGCCCTCGTGCTGCTCCGAATCATTGGTGAGCTTGGAGGCCAGGAAATCCACTTTGGAGTATGAGGACTAGATAGCCAAACTTTATGAATTCTTCCTGAGAGAAGACAAAATAGACTAGCGAAGAGCATGGGACCTCTCTTCAAAGTAAGAGACAGGACGTGCATTTTCCTCGGAGCTCTTTGTTTCCTTTCCTGAGTCTCTGTTGAATTGGAGCGAGAGAAGGGCCTGGAAGCAGGCTGGGAGGGGCTGTATCCTTATGCAGAAGCACATCGCAAGTTCTCTCTAGCCTCTCCACCTGCGTAGACTAGGCACTGCTGAGCACTGTGGATCAGAGTCTCCTTCCTTCTCAGAGGAGACGATGCTTGAGGGTAATAAACACGTCCCCCTCCCGGTGCATACCTGCAAATCCTTACAGACCCATATGGCTGCACACCTGTCCGCATTTTCTTCTTCATTAATGACTCCTGCATGAAATAATTTTTCCTCATAATGGCCTATAGTTGCCAAACTTTGTATGTAAGAGATATTTATTATTTTAATAAAAAGAGATAAAGATACAGTTTTTTTTTTGTTTTTTTTTTTGTTTTGTTTTGTTTTGTTTTGTTTTTTTACTGTCAGGGGAGATTTGAGAACATTTGGGAAAGATTTTCATCCATAAGGGTTAACATGATTAAGGGTTGGCGCTTCAATGGTCATACATCCCACTGTCTGAAAAATGTGGGTGATGAGTTAGGGTCGAACGTGTGTGTGAGAAGGGCAGGGGTGTAGCTAAGGGTGGCAGGCCTGGGGACGGCCCCCAGGTTCCGCGGCAGTGTGAAACGGACCATGGGTCCTAGAGCCATGTGTTCACCAAGCTTGTCAGCCTGTACAAAGATTAGGGCTGGGACCATGGCCAGAGAACCGTCTCAGTCCCCAGCAGCACAGAGGAAGCGTGAGACATAATGAAAATGAGTCGCCCGGCACAGAAAGTGGAAAACGATATTGATTTTCAGTGCTTGGTTGCTCAGGGGAGCTCACCAGTTACAACCTCAGGAGCTCATCCAGCACCCTGGAGGGGTCTGTGGCGCCCCCTGCCTGCCTCGCTTCTCCACTCCACAGCAGCCAGCTCCCAGCCTAGCCTCTGCAAACCCCAGGACGTACCTTGCCCCCTGTCCTAGCCATGCAGCTCAGAGTGGAAGGGCAGGTCCTGGAGGAGCAGAAGAGGCCTCGGAGGGCACAGCTCTTGGCCCTGTTGTGTGTGAGCAGACATGAGACTACTACCCACAGGCCGCCAGCTCCGGCCCCTACCCCCACCCCCACCCCCGCTACCCCCAGGCACTACAGGAATCCAGAGCCCCTGCGAAGAACAAGAACCACCTTGAGCATGAAGCAGGGAATGGAGGCGGAAACTCCCACGAGGAGCCCTGGATATGAGGCTAGGGCAGCCCCACAGAGCCTCACACCCCCAGGAAGGGGCTCCCATCTGGGGAGGTAACAGAATACTGCCATTACAAGAGGGGTCTTTGGAGCCAGCCAGGCGCGGCCTGGCATCCTCGAGCCTTCACTTGCCATTATGTAAGTGTAAGCAAATTATTGAACTTCCTCGAGCCTTAGTAGCCCCGTCTGCAGAATGGGGATAAGGGAGACAAGAATTGTGAGAATAGCATCTCAGAAAGCAGGGAAATCCCTTAGCACCTGCGTGGCTACAGTAGCGCTCACAAATGGTAACTCAAAGAGCAAGAACAACGATAAAATCCAGGGACCTAGGGGCCCACGTCTGTTCCCTCTGCCCTCTGTTTCACCTCATGGATGGTACCACCATCCCCTCCTTGCCTGAGGCAGGAACTGTGAGGTCATTCTAGAGCCCTCTCTTGCACCCCATGCGAATTAGCTGTGTAGTTCTGCCCATTCCGCTTTCCGAACATCCCTCTATTCCCATTGCCTCCTCTCCCATCCAGGCACCGTGATTTCTCTCCTGGACCATCATAGTAGCTCCAGACCGGCTCCCCCAAATCCACTCTCGCCCGCTCCACTGCATTCGACACCCTGCCTCTAAAGCATGTCAGGACGTCATCACACTGACATAGCACCTTCACTCGCCTCTCTTGATTCCGTACTCGCCCACCGCCTCCGGGTCTCCCCCGGGGGACAGCGAGCTCCTTCAGTGCACAGCCCTCGGACTCTCACTGCTCTCCCCCCAGGGCCTGGAACAGAAGAGGCTCACTGAATGATTGCTGAGTGAATGCACGGTGTATACCAGAGGCCGGGCCGCCCTCCCTCACCCCAAGTCTGCTGGCACTCAAAACACTCTGGGCCTGCCTCTGGCCACAATATGTTAGAGGCAGGAAGTGGTGGCCTGTGGCAGGTCGGTGGGCACTGCGGAGTGGGGTGAGAGGGGCAGAGCTGCAGTGGCAGGGAGGCGGAGGAAGAAATGGTGGGCAGAGGGTAAAACCGTGAAGCACCTGGGACGTCTGGTAAGGAACTTACGCTTTACTCTATGGGCCGTGGGGAAGCCATTGAAGGCAGTTAGAGGACATGATTTGATTTTTTAGAAAGGTCGCTCTGGAATGCAGGAATGTAGAGTAGAGACAGGAAACCCACGGGAAATGCTTCCAGTCGCTCACATAGGAATTGAGAGTGGCTGACCAGGATGGTGACGGTGTTGGAGAAGGGGGACCAGATTCAAGAGACATTAAAGAGGTAAAATTAATAGGCTTTGGTGACTGTTGAGTTTGAGGGAAGAGAAAAAGAGAGAAGAGGAGGACTTAGTAGGTTGCCAGGTTTCTGGAGAACTCCCAGACAATTGTGTGATGGTAGGGACATTCACCGAGATGCTAAATCCAGGAGGAAGGACAGTCTGGGCCAGGAGGGGTGGGAGGGAGGAAAGTGATGGGGTCCATTTTGAACATGGGACACCCAAGGGAAGATGCTGGAATCTGCTGGCTACGGAGGTCAGGAGAGAGCTCAGGGCTGGAGATAGAGATTGGGGTGGGGGGAGGGGGTGGAGTGGCTCAGTGTAAAGTTCAACAGTGGAAGAAAGCCAAGCCCTGGCTGGACTGTAAGGAAGTATGTCCAGTGAGAGTAAGAGGACTGGCTCAAGGCCCTGGGGAACACCAACGTCCAGGAGACGAGTGGAAGAAGGAGAGAAAGAAGGGAGTGGGGAGGAGCAGCCAGAGAGGTAAGAAGAAAGTGGGGGAGAGTAGGTCAGGGAAGACAAAACGGGAGGAAAAGGCTTCACTGAAGCTTGGTCAGTCATGGCCCCAGAGACTTAGCAGGAAGGGGAGGGCTTCCAGATGCCTTGGGAGGGGAGCAGGGGAAGCAGGCTTCAACCAGGCTCTTCTTCAGTAACCCCTGGGGAGACTTGAGTATATGCTGTTACCTGCCATCCTGCCTCCTTTCCCAGACAATTTAAGGCAGCTGAGGAAAACGTGGTTGTATTTAGAGCTGGGGAAGGACATCTAAGTGGGGCCGGGCCTGCTGCTCGCATGATTCCCTGCTGTGCGGTTCACCTCAGAGAGAGGCCTGCGCTGAAGATGTCCCCTCCCCCGGGGCTGTGCAAGGGTCCTGGCCATGACCTCAGAACAAAATCAGAATTGGATGAGGTCAAAGTGGGGTCAAGACGAGTGGCATCAGGGTGGGGTCGCTAGGCGTGCAAGGTGAGGTCGGGGTCCGATGAAGACAAGGGGTGACATTGGTGGGTTGGAGTATGGAGGTATCAAGTGCATGATCCCAGTTGGAACAGGGTGTGGTCAGGGGTGTCAGGGCGGACAGGGCCCCAGCAGGAGCAGGAGGGAGCGGTCACTTGGGGTGGTGACTGTGATGGGAGCTGCCCTACCCCTTACCCCACCCCCATGGGTGTGCACAGGTGTGAGACATGTGAGTATGTGTGGACGTGGCACAGGTGTGCATCTTTTATATAATGGTACGTTTTCTAAAACCACAGAAAGGACTGAGTATTATAATCAGAAACTAGGTACACACCCCTCAAAGATACAACCAAACATCCCATCCCATTTCCTGAGAATTTCTCAAGGCCAAAAAACTTTGGAAGCAATGTGGAGAGAGAGGACTTCTGGTTCTTTGTTGGCTTGGAAGGATACATTGGTGGGAAAAGGGCAGAGGAGTAATCGGTAAAAAATGATCCCTCCCCCGAGTCTGGAATGTTCTGCCCTGCAGCTCTAGTGCTCTGGCAGCTAACTACTGAGTCCAAACTATTTATCTCCCACCTCTGTCAGCATCAGAGTGAAAGCCACTGTCTCGCTCCTCTCCCGCACACACGCCCAATCCATTCTATCCCTCCCCTCCCTTTCCTTCCCTTCCCCTCCCTTCCCCTCTTCCCTTCCCTTCCCTTCCCTTCCCTTCCCTTCCCTTCCCTCCTTNAAACTCAGACAGTGACTCTGGGGGCTGGTTATCCCTCAAGGGAGAGAATCAGATGAACAGAGCAGCACCCAGGCTTTACCTGAACGTAACAGGTGCTCAATAAATATGTATTGAACAAATGAGGGGACAAACATAGTAAGTGCAATGAAAGATTATAACAGAATAAGCCAGAGTGATAGGAAAGAAAAGAAACATTTCCTCCTGCCGGAGACCAGGAAAGACTTCAAGAGGCTGATGAAAACCGGATAAACTCGTAGGATTTGAATAGGAGCGTACAGGCAGCACCGGGGAAGGACACTGAGCAAATGTCACACAGGCAGAGGCTAGGCAAAAAGGAGCAGCCGAGTGTGGGTGTGATTGGCACGCCTGGGGCCCAGGGCACAGGGGCAGGAGGCGGCAGACAGGGCCGGGGAGGAAGCTGGCTCTTGTCATAGAGGTCAGTCAGCAATGCTTCCTCCCGGAGGCGAATCGGGGCTCTTCCAAGCAGTCAGGGGGGAAATGAGCCGAGCGGGTCCTGGTGCAGAGGAAGCATCTGGGTGCAGATCTGTGGGACCCAGAGAGGGCTGTGGCCTGGAGGTGGTGGCCGATGCTCAGAAGGGCCCCGGGCTGAGGGTTTAATGTTCCATCATTATTGTCTTGAAATTCTTAGCATCTTAACTTCGTGTTTCGTACACGAAGCCCAAGAGGACAACGGAGCTTGTGCCAAGGGTCTGGAGAACGGTTGTGTTTCCAAACCTCCTGGGACGAGTTCTCAGCCTGCTCCTACCCCCAGTACCTCGAGTGTGGCCCCCTGACTGCCTCCCTCCACTCCAGGCGCGGGGGGTGGAGGGGCTCATTCCGCATTGGCCCTCACCGCAGCTGGGGTCGGGGCACAGACCTAGGGAAGGCCAGGTACGCATCCCACAGCTCCTTGGGCAAGGCAAGGTGGCAGCCACCCCCACCCGCCCTGGTCTGCCAGGGTCAAGAAGAGGCCCACAGTCAACTCCGTGGGGGCCTCTCGCCCATCCCCAATGCAGGGAAATGTTCCCATCGCAAACATACCCCGCCTGAGTTGTCCGGTGGCAGAGGGCCTTTTCAGTTTGCCCAGGGAGGACAGGTGAGGCCGTGGGGTGTAAAACAAGGCAGGCCCTTTCCAGACCAACCCACTGTTTGGTCAGGCTTCATCTTCCTGGTGTGGCCACCACGGGGTGATCAAAAGACAGACAGATCATTGTGACTTACTGCCGATTCCTTAGGGCTCAGTTTCTGTGGATTTGTTTGCTGACAGAGACAACTGTGCCTGCGCGTGGCTTATGTTGCTGTTAGGGCCTTCACCAAAGTGCCCCCTGGGAATTAAGACTCTTGCGGACTCAGGCAAGTTCCTCACCCTCCCTGAACTTCAGAGCCCTCGTCTGTAAAAGGAGGACAGTAATACACCCACTTCACAGGACGGTTGTGAGGACTAAGTGGGATAAATCCAAACAATTGCTCCGTAGAGCGTTTGACGTTGAACGGGCCGTCGAACAAGAACGGGAATAATGACGGACATTTGGCCGTACTTGCCGCGAGCCGGGCACCGCCTCAGGCCCTCACGTGTGTCCGCCCAGTTCCCAGCGCAGCTTTGTAAGGCGCGTCCGTTCTGCACTGGAGGAGACTGAGGACTGAGAGACCAGGCCCTTGCCCGCGGTCACACAGCTGGCAATGGAAGAAGCAGGCGTCTCACCCCTGGTCACCTGGCTCCAGGGTCGGTGTTCAGAACCGTGTACTATTCTGCCTTGCAAGTCAGGGTCAGTGCTCAAGAAGAGGGTAGGTGTTATTCTTCTAGTTTTTACAGGTATTTTTCCTCACACGCGTGCACTTGCCCCTCTACTTACCAACACACACACACACAAGAACTTACCGTCTGGGGCAGTGGAAGATCGGGCCCCGGGGATCATCCCGGAAGGTCACTTCTGGGGAGTGTGGACCCTGGGGGGACATCAGGACAGACACAGCCAGGCCACTGCAGCCCCAGGAAGCCTCCTCCCCTCCCGCCAGGCCGACCAAGGGCATGAACAGGAGCCAGAAAACAGAGGATGGGGCCTGGCTTTCTTGAGTGGTGTCTGGTCTCACAGCCCCAGGCTCGGGCAGCCTGGCCTCCCATCCGTGAGAAGTGGATTTCCGAGTTCCAGAAGGCGGAGCAAGAACCACCCAAGCCTTCATTACTCTGTGGTGTGATTCAAGGCAGGAGGACTGGGTATGGTCTCCTGCAGAGGCAGTGAGAAAAGGAGGTGTCCCTGTGTCTCGTGTCCCAGCTGAGTGGTCGTCTGGCCCTGCTTCCACACCCCTGGATACAGGGCGCACTCACTGCCTCCTGAGGTGGCTGTGACGTCACCTGCCGGGACAGCACCACTACCCGCCTGCCGGCAGGCCCTCCCCCCCAAGCCTAGCTGGGGCCCTTCTGTCACCCACTCCCAGCTCAGGGACTCACGGCCCCGGGCCCAGCCTGCCCCGGGCCAAGCCCCTTGCTTGTTGCATCTGCTCAAACCACCTCGGTCAGGCCACCCGTACAGCAACCGGCCTGGGACGGGAGACGCGGGGCCCCGAGGCGGTGGTCGTTTTGTGTCAGCAAGAGCCAATCTGTTAAATATCCAGGAATTTTGCAGGTCGGTTGTGAAACTGTTGGTAGCTTAGAATCTGCCACAGCGGAAGTAGTTACATCAAGGAAATCGGCGAACACTACAGATTCGGGCCTGTTTCCCCTGGAGCCAGTTTCCCAGCACGCCCTGACGCGGAGCCCTGATTCTCAGCGGCCACAGACAATGCCCGGCGTGTGTGTGCGTGTGCGTGTGCGTGTACACATTTGCACGTGTTTGCACTTGTGGATGCCTTTGTAGGGGTCAGTAGGAGCCTGCGTGCGTAGGCCCGAGGTGCGTGTTCGCGTGTCCCTCTGTGCGTTTCAGCTCGGGGACTGCAGCGGGCTCTCTGACACCCCAAACCACCCACGGAGCAAGGGCTTCCCACCGCAGGAAAAACGTCCCCCAGAGGTCTTGCGAGGGGCTCAGACCTGTGATCGGGCAGGCTCGTCCCCTTAGCCCCAGGGGCCCCAGGCCCGCCGTCGCTCCAGTCCAGGGCTGGGACTTGTGAGCAGATCAAGCCACGGCGCCCCGCAGCCCCTGCAGCTGGCCGGGCAGCACGTGCTGGCTCGGTTCACGCGCTGCGTTCTGAGTCATTTGGTGCTTTGTCCTTGTTCTAATACTGAACACGGAGTTCGGTGACTTTGAAAACTCTGAAGTCTGAAGTCGTTAAAACAGCAACAGCAATAACAAATTACCCGAGGTTAGTAAAGAGATCATCTTTAGCTTTTCATGTAAAATAACGTTAAGACCCAATCGAGAGGGGCCTGGTGAGAGGGCACAGCCCGTGGCGGCTGGTTCCTAACTGAGGTTGGCGCACACAGGCCGTGGGAGAGCCCGGGGCTCAGGTGGGCCAGCCACTTGGGGAAGAAGTTGGGACTTTTTCTCCCAGTCGACAGAGGTCATCAGGCAGAACAGAGTGCACCCAAAATGAGAGGGTGGACGATTAAGCCACACCGTCATCTCCCCTTGCTGGCCACGCGCACAAGGTGCTCAATGAATGGTGTCTGGTTGGGTTTTTTTCCTTTTTTGGGGGGGTCTTCCTTCCTTTCTTCCTCCCTCCATCCTTCCCTCCCTTCCTTCTTTCTTTCTCCGTCTTTCCTCCCTTCCCTTTCTTCCTTTCCTTCCTTTCTCCTTTCCTTTCCTTTTTTTTCCTCTCCTCTCTTCTCCTTTTCCTTCCTCCCTCCCTCCCTCCCTCCCTTCCTTCTTTCCCTTCCTTCCTTCCTTTCTTTCGTTCCTTCTTTCTTTCTTCCCCCTACCCTTTTTTTCCTTCTAGATAGGGACTGGAGAGGTCTGCATACCCTGGATTCCCCCCCCACACACACACACTGGTTAGAACACAGGATGTGAGGATAATGATCCAGGCCCTTCCTCCCATCTTCCCTGAAGGGCTGAGAGGGAAGGACTTTGTTGCCAAGTCCCTGAAGGGAGGGAGCTAGGGAAGGAAGCCCCCACCTGCATAAGAGGGTAAGGACCTCAGGCCAGGACCCACTCACTGTGGTTCTAACTGGCCCTTCCTTCTGGGGAACTCTCAGGGGAGTGGGTGGTAAACTTTCTGAGAAAGAGAGTGGGACTGCAGCTGAACACTGGCTGGACCAGCCCTCCTGGTCACAGCGGCTGACGTCAGCAGCACCTGGAGGAACGTGGCTCTGTCCCCAGTCCCTGACCATCCGGAGGAGCATAACAGCCACATTCAGCTTGCTGCACCCACTGATGGGAATCCCCCGAAAGGAGCACCCAGGAGCCACAAACTCGAGGCTCAGCTTCCTGGTGCCTGGTTGGCTGCCCTCTGGTGGAATTCTAGGGGTTCCCTGGAGATGACTCAGAATGTGGGGGTGGGGGAGTGGCAAATGAAGATGTTTAAGCCAAGCATCATTGTTATCTGCTTTGCATAATAGGCTTGTTTATACAAAAGACTTTGTTTGAAGAAAGGGTTCAGTTACTTTTTAAGAATTGCAAATCATTGCTTTAGAAACAGCAATTTCATTGGGCAGGTTGGTGAAGAACCTTAGGGGATTCCACATGGCGGTGGGGCAGGGAGTTGCCTGTATTTTGTGAAGGATTCTTGGGGGTTCAGATTTGCCCTGTCTGAGAGCCCACAGTGTGTAGGGGGTGGGTCTGAGAAGGCTGAGCCAGGCAGATCCAGTAGACAAATCGTGTCCTTTCTGTGCCCCTCCTCTGACTGGTCATAGGTCCAGAGGCTTGCCTGCCAGTCCTGGGTTTATATGGGGTGCTGTCTTGGGGGTCGGGGCCACGCCTTCCTGCGATTACAGCCTCAGTGTTATGTCAGGGAGAGGTGGTTGCACATCCCAGCCCCACGGCCTTCAGATGTGCCTCTAAGGGGCTGAAGGAGAGAAAACGGGGCTCCCTTCAACCCAAGAGGACAGGGAGTCTTCTCAGCATGACTTGGGCCACAGAGATTCCTCTGACAGACAGAACAAGGGAAGCGGGGGCCTCTGGAGAGGGTGACATGGCCCCTGGGGTTCCCCAGCTCCCTCCAACTATCCTCTCAGTGCTTCAGGAGGCGGACCCTGATGGAAGGGGATCCCCGAGAGAAAGGGAGGAAAAGAGGGCTGCCCAGGAGGAAGCTGTGCCTCAGGCTAGTCCCACACCTGGAACTGGTGTGCTGAGAGGCCAGGGGGGAGGGGAACTAGACAGGCCCTAGTCCCAAGACTGTCCTCCCCTCCCAGGGCCGACATGCTTTACCTTCCCTACCCCCCCACATGCACACCCTTCTCCCCGGGGAACGTTCTTTCAGTTCCCCCTGCTTGGCTGTCCCAGAATGCGCCCATGGTTTTCTCCCCCTCCGCCCTAAGCCCTTTCCACAGACCCAGCCAGATCACTCCTGGTCTGAGACAAGGGTTCCTTCTCTGTTTCCCACCTATTCCCGCAGAGCTCCTGCATTACCTGCCCAGGTGAGCCTGTGCCAGAAGCCCAGGTCCTTTAGGGGGCGGCAGAGAGAGTCCAGCCCAAGGAGCCAAAAAGCCTCGTTCTCCATGCATTTCTGTCCCTGAATTGCTGGGTGCCTCGGGCTGGGCCTCATTTCTACATTTGCTTTTTGGGGAGATGCCTCCCTGTCAGACATACAGCTGTGGCTGAGCTGCTGTAGAGACTGGGAGCAGGAGGTGGAGACGTGAGTGTATGAGCTGCCCGGAAGCAGTGTTGGAGGCTAAGGGGTGGGGCGGGGTGGGCACAAGCTGTGTGCTGAGGGTAAGAGGGTGCCACGGCTCAGAGCCCCTCCACCTCCAGGACAGTGACAACAGACAGGCCAGGGAAGCATGGTGGTGGAGCCCGGCGGTCAGGGACCTAGCTCCAGGCCCTGGGACCTCAGAGCAGAGAGCACCATGTGCCTGGAGGGGCCTGGCACCCCTGTGGCCCTGCATGCCCACGAATCGCTTCTCCCTCTGCCACTCCTGGGTTTTTTCAGCTCTGTCTGACTGCAGGACTAATAGATTTGGGATTTCTCTTTGTAAAGAAAAATATAAGCCTGGCATATGAGGCTGGGGAGATTCCTAGCCCACCCAGATGCCTAGGATCCTGCGGGCCCCCTTCCCTGGGGAGGGCTGGAGTTTGGCCTTAGGGGATGTGGTTGGCCCTGCCCAGGAGGACTGGGAAGTCAAGGAGGCTGGAGAGGCCGGGCCGGGCTCTGGCCTCTGCCAAACTGCACTGGGGAGGCCCAGAGGGGTTTATTTGGATTTTTTAATTATCATTTTTACTTTTTTTCTCCTCATGAAAAAGTTTTAATATACACAGTAAATTAAGCCCAGAAAAAGGGAGGGGGGCACATTTCATCTTTAATCTATTTACTTCTGAATATTTAACATACAATTCTGGCACCAATCACCAAATTTAACTGGAAAATTACTCACTAATCTGTTTGCTTATTTGGAATAATTGGGTCGGCTGCCAGCGCGAGGATTTCCCCCCCTGTTTAATATCTCAGTTAGTAGTCCAATTTCAGCTTGGCGGCATAATTACTCTGACAGAGCTGTAGCCACGGGGCCTGGGAGTGGGGCTGCTTTTAAACCGTAAATTATGAAGGATTAGCATTTATGAATTTTAAATCAGGGCTGGGGTAGGAGACACTAAAGCTGCTTAACGCTGGGGAACAGCAGCCTCCACTCAGCAGTGGAAGCCGTAACCCTTCCGCTCCCAGGACGTGGGAACCCAGGGCACAGGGCCCGGTGACCCAGGAGGTGTGGAAACACAAAGGCCACAGGGGCAAGGGAGCTGACGCAGTGCAGGGGCTGGAGCCCTGGGGGCTGGAGACCTGGGAGGGAGTAGAGCAAAGGGCTCTGGCCTCCTCCCCTGTCTGGTATGTGAGACACAGCCTCCCTCTGATCAGCAAGAACTCAGCTCCATTGCCCCAGAGGCAGCTTGGAGCCCGGACCTAGGGGTTGAGGTGCGTCCCCGCAGCCCTCGGCCTGCCCGCAGGCCAGCGCCCTCACACGGAAGAACGGAAGAACGTGAGGTTCTCAAGAATCCCCATGTGGCCCCGAGTCAGTCTGACCCAGAGCTGTGTGGCCCACCACACTCCCCCAGGGCTGGTGCTCTCAGTTCTCGCCTTCCTTCCCGCTCTTCCTCCATCCCCACCCCAGACCCCTCTCCCACGCAGGGTGGCCACGGACCCAGCTTTGGAACCAGGAGGACCTGAGTCTGAAACCCAGGGATGCTGTGTGACCTCGGACAAGTTGCTGAACCTTGCTGAGTACCTCAGCTGAACAGAAACAGCGACTTCTACCCGGCAGGGCCGCGGGAGCCTTTGGTCAGATTCCATGAGTGGAGCACCAGGCACGGTGCCTGGCACGTGGCATGCGTGTATAGGGTCAGCTCCCTGCCCTTTGGGGTCTCCCCAGACCTGAGTCCACACCTTGCATCCACTACTCATTCCCTGCGCCTCCTCGCTCACAGCACAGGGAAATCCCAGCCTCTGGCCTTAGGGCGCCTGCCGAGGGTGGGTCTCAGGCTTCCGCTGGCTCAGATACCAGTGGCCGCTGGCGCAGAGACTCTGAAGCCAGGCCGGCTGTGTCTGAACTCTCACACTGTCATTCACTAGCCGGGTGACCTTGAACACATTCTTTAGCCTCTCCATGCCTCAGTTTCCTAATCTGCAAAATGGGCATAACAGCAATCGTATCTTATCATCTTGCCTTTAATAAGATGTAGCGTGTTAATTATTGTACTGTGTTTGGAATCACATGTACACGCAGTGAGTCTGAGTGGTGGCCATTATTTTTATTTATCATCCTTATGAGGAAGACGACTGCTGCCCGCTCTGGGGAACCTGCCTGTGGTAAGCCTGCACGTCGACTTCTCCAGGGCTTGAGGGATCTCCAGGTTGCCCACAAAAATAGGAGGAAAAGAGACAGGATCTGAGTGGGCAGAAAAAGGCCACTGAGAACCTCACTGAGGACCAGTCTGGACTCCATCACTCTGTTCGGGAACAAGCAGTCCTTACAGTGGTCAGACTTCTTCCTGTTCCATCTGTGGGCGATGGAGTCTTCCTGTGACCTGCAGCTCTGGAAGGGCCTCCTGAGGCACCTGAGGGGGCAGATCCCTGAGATGTGAGGGACAGGAGAGAAGGCACAGGGGCACATCAGCCCCGGGAGCCCCTCTGCGTGGGCCAGCCCTCCTTCCCAAGCTGGCCAAGATGTGTGTCCTCCAGGGTCCTTAGACTGAGCTAGACCGGGGGACTGGGTGGCCAGGGAGGGGTGGGGGCCCAGGCATTCCAGGATGCAGGGTGAGCCCAGATGCTTCACTCTTTGCCTCCAGGACTCCCACAGCCCCCAGCCAGACTCAATAGCACCATCTTTGACTGTCATGTACACAAGTGACAAGCTGCCTAATGCGAGTCCTCTGGCCCTTCGCTTCCCCTTTCTTTCTTTTTTTTTTTTTTTAAAGATTTTATTTATTTATTCGACAGAGAGAGAGACAGCCAGCGAGAGGGAACACAAGCAGGGGGAGTGGGAGAGGAAGAAGCAGGCTCATAGCGGAGGAGCCTGATGTTGGGGCTCGATCCCATAACGCCAGGATCACGCCCTGAGCCGAAGGCAGACGCTTAACCACTGTGCCACCCAGGTGCCCCCGCTTCCCCTTTCTGGACCTCATTTTGCACATCTGAAAGAAGAGCAGGAGGGTCTGGGGGTCTGTGACTCAAGTTCATGGCTTTTACTCTCAGCAAATGGACATAGCATGTCACTCACCTGTTCTCTGCAGAGGCGGTCCCACAGCCCACCCACAAGTGCAGGCTGGGTGCAGTTTGGCTTTATGTGACATCCTGGAGGGACTGGCTGCCCCACACCATCCATGACCTCAGGCTTAATGACAGACCAAGCCATGTCGCAGCCCACCCGGGGCTCCACAGGCCCTCACATGCTGTTACTGCTCTTTTTAAAAACAGCCTGCATGGTAATTTTGCTTCAGCAAATAAATCCTTAAAGGATTCCCTGTTTTTACCTCCATATACACCACACCATCGCCCCCCGCCATCTGGCCTTAAAGGACCACAATCTGGGGGCTTAGAGAAGTGGAAGGGGGTTTCTGCAAGTCCAGGCAGACATCAGGCTCGATTCCCAGGGGCCCCCCAAGATTCCTGGCCCGGCTGGTCCGCAAGCATGCTGGGATGCTTGATGGATGGGAAGTGCCTGGTTTGTCGAGTCCTTGCTGAGCTTTGTGATAACTCATTATATTTCTTTCTTTACAAATTGCCCCATTAGCACTCCCGAATTGAACAGAATCATAAAGCCGAGAGCATCCCAGCCTGAGTTGAGCCGGGGCCATGAATTACCTGTGGCTGGAAGGCCTGCATTTTGGGAAGGAAGCTGGGGACCGCTGGCGGGAGCAGGCCCTACATCCTGCAAGGGAAGTGGGGCTGTTTTCTTTTAACTCCAGAGAATAAAAGAGTTCTAACCAAGTCCTGCTGGATTTAAATAGCAAGATCTGCCTCGCTGTTCATTGGCTTTCAAGCTGGGGGCTCTGATCCCTGTTTGAGGGGTTAAACTCTAACCCCATTAAGCCACTTATGGAAAGCTGACCACCAGGGAGGGAGGCGGCCCTCTTCCTGCAGCCTCCCTAAAGCCCACAGCTTCCGAAATTGCTTGTCACTCTCAGTCAGAGGATTCTAAACAAGCAGGCGCTAATCCCCTCTGTTAAGGACATACTTATTTTGTCTGAAAAACTTCAAAGAGCCCATGACAGACACTCAAAATCAAAATTAGCATTCCAATGAGGATTTAAAAAATAATAATTCTTACAGTTCTGCTGAGGAGCGGAGAGGGGAAGTGACTGGCCAGGAGGCGGCAGAGGAGGGCCAGCGCCTTTCATCTGCCCACCTGGAGGGGCTCTGGGGATCTGCCCCTGCTGGCTCCCTCCACAAAGAGGCCTGGGGGGGGGGGGACAGGAAGTGGCAGCTGCCCCCAAGGATGCCCAGAGGAGAACCCAAGGCTCGGGGAGGGAGATGGCGTCCGGGCCATCAGCTCCAGAGCTGCTGTGAACCAGGCACTTGGTCCCAGGGATGCCTTGGGGCTGCCCGCCTGAGGGCCACCAACAGGGCCTGCAGGAGTGCGGACAGGCTGACAAGCCTCCTGGGGCAGCTCAGCGGGGCAGCAGAATGCGGAATGCGGAGGCCCTTGCCAACACACCTGCCCACATGCAGGATCCCGGCAATCCCAGCAGCCTCCCTTCTGGAACTCAGTGAGCCTCCTCCTACCTCCAGGCCTGACGTCTCGCTTTGCTGGACCATTTCCCCGCACAGCCTCACCCTGGCCTGCCCCACCAGTCCAGGAAGCCTCTCTAGTCCTCTCTCGCCTGTCGTGCGGGCATTTTCATCTCTCAAGGGACCCTCTTGTTCCAGATTCCAAATTCCCAGACCAAAAGGAGCTGTCATCTCCAGACAGGGCACTCCTTTCTCCCAGCTCTGAAGTCCCTCAGCCCCTGCAGGCCTCCGGGGCCTCCCTTGGCTTCTGGGTCCAGTCCCCCACTGGCTCTATTGGCTCTGGCTTGGGCTTCCCAGGAAGCCAGGGGCAGGACCTCTCCCCTCCTACTCCACTTGGCCAGGCTGCCCCAAGCCTGTTTGGTGTGGCCCCCTGCAGGGAGGACCCTACACTCGAAGACTGTTAGTGCAGGGGTCACAGAAGTCCCCAGGGGCCCTCAGTGTTCCTCTCTTCCCCCAGTACACGCCACTTTTCTGCGTCCCCCTCCCAAGCCCTGTCTCCTCTGCTCTGCTCCAGGGCTGATCCGGAAACAGCTTCTGTCCATCGCTCAGTGTCTGTCCGTGTGTATGCCTGCTCTGTGCCCGGTGCCGCATGCCTACAGGCACACCCGGCCAGACCCTGCTCTTGGGACCCTTCCAGCCACATGGGACAATAAGCAGCAGGGCTGGGCCGTCAAAGTGTAAAAGGTGTGAGCATTTGACAGGGGGGGTCAGAGAAGTCCATCTGGGGGCTCCCTTAGCAGCTAGGTGCTAGTGAGCTTCTGTAGGAAGTCTCCAGGTGGTGGAAAGAACAGAGGCTTCTGGTACAGAGAGCAGTGTGCAAGTGCAGGGGGCCAGAGAAGCCTGGGAATGAGAGGGAACCCTGACTCTCAGCTCGGACAACCTCAGCGCCCCTTCCTCTTCCCTAGCCCAGGTCCCCAGGCCCACGATGAAGGGAGAGAGCTAGCTTCCTCTCAGCTCTCTGCATCAGGAGGACACAGTGAGAAGTTGGCAGTCTGCCACCCCAAAGCAGGCTCTCCCCAGAACCCAACCATGCTGGCACCCCGATCTTGAACTTCCAGCACCCAGAACTGTGAGAAATGAATTTCTGTTGTTTATAAGTCTCTGGTATTCTAGGATAACAGCCCAAATTAAGACAGACTTACTCGGCGTCAAATGCAAACCAGGCTTTAGATGAGGTCTCCTGACTCCAGCTTCTGGCCCTCCCAAGGCCTTGCTGGACCCCGAGGGTGCCCAGGGCGCTGGGGTGGAGGTCCGCAGGCTGGGGCTAGAGACTGGCATCACATGCTGGGTCTGCTGCTGACCTCCCATTCATGGCCTTAGGCGGGTCAGGACTTCACTGAACTTGGGGCCCCTACTGGCCCTGACCTCTCATCCTGTCGGCTGTGCAAGAAGGTCAAGTGGAAACAGAGCAGAGCGGCAGATGTTTCCCGCACCGGATCTGGGCCAGGACCCATGTTGTGCACGGGGACAGTCTTTACCCGGAGGAGCTTGCCATCAGGATGGGACAATGACAGCACAGTAAGGCAAGGCCTAGACGGGGAGAGCAGATGGCACTGTGGGGGCAGTGAGGACAGAGTTTCATGGGAGATGGGAAAGGTGATATTTGAGCTGGGTCTGGGAAGAGAGGCAGAAAATCTGCTCAGAGGCCTGTTTCTGCAGCTGGGACCCACCCAGCTTCTTAAAATCCCAGGACCTCAGCTATCCCTGACCGGTGAACAGCCCAGGTGGGGAAAGCCCACTAAGGAAGCACGAAGTAGGGAGCCCAGCCTTGCCCACAGTCCCGCTAGACAGGCAAAGGCTGGTCTCAGTGGTGGCTGCTGCTGTGTCCTCCTCACCAGAGCCCCTAGGAGACTAGCCTCAGCTCTTCCCCCTTTCTTTCAGGCATCTTGGACATCTTTGGGATGAACAGAGTCTGCCCATGGGCCAAGCTTGGGCAGGAGAGGCAGCCAGAGTCCCGCCTGCCGGGAGCCGTAAGCCACAGCCCACGGTAGGAGCGGCCCGCCCCCTGGGCCAAGGCTGAGCGGTAGCCCCGAGGGCCTGCGGGGCCTGCACTCTGCGGTCAGGGTTTATCTGCCTCTCGCCCCCACCTGGCCACTAGGCCCGATGCTGGTAATGAGCATCTCTCGCCCCACCGTGGCTCAGAGGAGGCCTCCTGGCAGCCCGGCCTTGTTCTCATTGTCCTGCTCCAGCCCAAATGCACCAGGCCCAGGCCTCAATCATGATCAATGGGCCGAGGAGGTGCTGACAAGGCACTTTCATCTTTTCTCAAGGCCGGTGTTTGAACTTCTCCGAGCAAGCGGCCTTCCCAAACGGGCCTGTCTTCTAAGAAGGCGGCCAATCTCCTTTCCCTTGCTTCCTAAGCAGGCTGATCCTGAGAGTTATTGAGGCACAAAAAAGGAGACGTTCAAAGGCAAATCTAAATTACCGTCCTCTTCAAACTGGGGAAAAGTCTTATTAAGTCACCTGCGTGTGAATCCCGGCCTATTTCTGTCTGCAGACCTTTCTTCCTTTGTGCCACATAAATGGACACATCTTATTGATTTTCTTTCAACCTGGATCACCTCCATAGCTGTGAATATGGGCCGACAAATCCCATGTCTTCCCTGCCAGTGGGGCTGCGAAAGAATGGGGGTGCAGCCAGGCGGGCCCAGCGTGCCCAGGAGCGTGGCACCCTCCTCGCCACCCACCGTGCGCCTCCCCACAGGAGTTGGCAGACCTCCTGAGAGCCACCCTTCCCTCGGGGGCACCAGGGGAGGCCCCCTGCGTCTGCGGGGAGGCTTTGGGCCTGGGGAGCTGGCACGTGGGGCCTAGCAACCCCTTCCTGGGTAGTAGGACGACTCCAGGGACCCTTGAAAGTGCCCACCTCTGCCCTCAGCCCGTTCTTTCATTCCTGTGCCTCCTACTGCCCGTCCTCTGTGATTCCCCCACCCCGAGCCCTTGCCACTCCATTTGGCCTTTGGTAGCTCCATTTCCAGCCCTGACTCTTTGCTCAACAGGCTACCTGTGCTTCTGCCTCAGGGCCTTAGCAGTGCTGTTCTCACACCTGGAAAGCTCTTCCAGCAGACATCCTCCTTCAAGTCTCCACTCAAATGTCAAGTTCTCAGTGAACGTTTCCTGGCCATCCCTCTTAAAATGGCACCCCCCCCCCCCGCCTATTCCCCTCGAACTCTTTATCTGTCTACATAGCACTTACTACAACCGACACAGTCTACGCTTTGCTTGTGTGGCTATCTCCCCCCGACTCAAGTCTAAACTCCTGTCAGCAGGAACGCTTGCGGGACAGGCACCTGTGCGAGCGTGTCTCACCCCGTCAGATCCAGCTGGCCGGGACAGTGCCGCAGAAGCCCTCTGGGTCCTCAGCTGCCCTCTACAAGCCCCTCCCAGGGGATGGGTCCCCCTGTGGGGACACCAGGGCTGCCGCCCGCCTCCCCCATTATGTCTCTAGGCTGGGCAAGTAGGTGTAACAATTACTATACACCATGGTCTGAACATTTGTGTCCCCCTCCCTCTCCCGCCACAAATTCGTATATGGAAATCCTAATTCCTAAGGCGATGGTATTAGGAAATGGGGCCTTTGGGAAGTGATTACAGAGGAGGCCCCAAAGAGCTCCCTAGCCCCTCCGCCATGTGAGGGCACAGTGAGAAGTCAGCAGTCTGTAAGGTGGAAAAGGGCCTTCCCTGGAACCCGACCATGCAGACCCCCTCCTCCTGGTCTCCCAGCCTCCCCAAGTGCGAGAAATACATGTCTGCAGTTTAGAAGGCACCCTGTCTTTGGTGTTCGGTGCGGCAGCCCTCGTGCGCTTCAGCAACGGGCCAGCAGCCCTGGCTGGCTGATGGGAGCCCTGCGGCTAGGCTCGGCTCTCCCAGGGCGTGTCCCCGAGGGACTCTCCTTCCATCTCCTGACCTCGGTCTTCCCACGTGCAACGTGGACCCCGAGGACCCTTTGGAGGCTTGATCGTCAGAGCCCCTGGCTCCTTCTGGGGAAAATCTGAACCAGCTGGAGGCGCTGGGCTTGTGGGCAGGGCAAGCACCCGCCCCCCAACCCGCCCCGGTGAGCTCTGTCGCTGCTCACCTTTGGGCTGTGTTGGGCCAGGAGGGTGGGCTGAGAGCATGGAATAGAGTGGAACGTTGGGCCCAGGCCTAGAAGGGATGGGTAAGGGGGTGGCAGTGAGCCACAGGCCAAGCAGCCAGGCCTCGAGATCAGAAGGCCACCAAACCCGACCTCAGCCCTCAAGGAGACTTTGCACTGATCACTTCTTCATGTTTGGGGTGGGGGTGAGGAGGGAGTGGCCTGGAGTCTCTGACTCAGGGCCCATGCCACTGCAATCTCCTCTTCTCCCGGCTTGAATGTGCTCAACAGAATCCTGGTCACCAGCTCAGCCCTGGGGCTGACCCTGTCACTGACCCTCCAAGAGGCCCGTTTCTCTCCATTAGTCTACGGACTTGCCTAGTGAGGCCGATGATTCCTGCCAGTCCACTCTGCCTAGCCGTGATGCCAGACAGCCCCGTCCCCATCCTCCCTGTTCTTGCCTTGACTGAAGTGTGGTCCTCCTCTCCCTACGATACTTGCAGTCACTTCCTAACTGGCCTCCCTGACCCTGACCCTAAACCCTGGGCTGCCCTGGGCTGGGAGGATGGTTTCCAGCACACAGCCCCCAATGACCGTTCTCTAAAAATCTGGCCCTGTATCTCCCTCTTGGAAAGCTTGCATTGCCCCTGGGCCCCGATGAGGGTACAAACTTTAAGAAGGCACTCCCTCCTCGAGTTGTCCAAGTGCACAGTCCTTCTTTAAAAATGACTTTTACAAGGCTTCTGTAAGTCTTGTGCCAGATCTTGTGTAAATCTGGGGCCCGGCTGGACTCGCCCTAGTTCCCGCCTGCATCACCCTCAAATCCAGATAAACTCCATATTCCTTCACTCTGCTCAAGGTACCACCACACCCCAGCCCAGCCCTCTCCTGCCTCGTGTCCCACCCAATCCCCAATGTCCCTGCACCTCACCACCACAGAACCTGTGGGGTCATTCCCCTCTGTGCTCCCTGACTTCTGAGTTTCTGCACCCTCTCCCCTCCTGGGCCTGTCTCCTCTTGGTCCTCCAGGCTTCACTTGGCTGTCTCCTTTTTCAGGTAAACCTCCTTTAGGCCAGGTGGATAAGGGGTCTCTTCTGCTCCCAGGGTCCCCGTGGGGGGAGGACACCGGCACTAACCACATTGTACTACACCTGGCCATTTGCGGGTCCCTCTCTCTCAATGGGATGAGTCATCTTTGAGGGCCAGAACAATGTGTGGCTTTTCTGCTTTTCCAGCTCTGGGCCCGGCCCAGAGTAAGCTCTCAGTAGGTGTTAGATGGATGAGAGGATAACCCACAAGTGCTAAGGCTCATCAAAGCCGCGCTGTTAGCCCCAGCCCCGCCCAGCACATGGGCCCCCGCTGAGAAACCCCATGCATCTGCTTGCTGGGGAGAAGCAGACAGACAGATGGAAGCAAGCGAGGCCTAGGAATTCTTTGGGGAAAGCAGCTCATTTCCAAACGGTAGGCATATAGGCCGTGGGAAGACAAAAAAATTCCTCAAAATTAAACCAAAGGAGGGGTATGGGGAGCGATGGGGCTCCGAGGGATTTATTAATGCACGCCTCCGAGTGATTCTTCCTCCTGCAATCCAGGCACTGGGTTAGCACTGACTTCCAAATTATATTTAATTGGACAATTATTCAAACTGAAAAACCTGCACAGAAAACGAAGGCGGTCCTTAATAAACACCTTGTCTCCTCAGCCCCAAACAGGCAAGTCGTTTACTGACCCAAGAGGCACAATTTTGTCTTTGGTAAATTTATTTTGAAGTAATTGCCGACTCCAGGAGTAACCATTTTTCAAAGGGAAACTTGGCTCTAGCTAGCAGAATAATAAATTGTTCCCTGACCCGTGTGAAGCCTCATCCCATTAGAAGGATGCGCGCTTAGAGGGGGCAGGGTGGAGGGTGGAGAGCGGCGCGCACGGGGAGGCTCTGCGCGCAGCACCCGCACCCCGCGCGCTCCCAGGGGCCTCCCGCGACGACCAGGGCGTGCCCACCCGCACGAGCCCGCACTTTCTCCGCAGCAGCGGCTGCAGGGCTGGCCCGGGCCGGGTCACCTCGCCACGCTCACCACCGCCGCCGTCAAGGCGAGAAGGCTTTGGCGTCCCCGGCCAGCCCTGCGCGCCGCCCCGCCCCGCCTGGGCCTGAGCGCAGCCCCGGAGCCAGGCCTCTCCTCCCGCGTCCCCTCCCGGACCCCGCCCACTCACGCCGCCGCCGGGACGCCCTCCGCTGCTCTCTCGGGGCCTGCGTGGCCCTGGCCTGCCCGCCCCCTCCCGCTGCCCTGGGCTCGCTGAGTCGCGCCGGGGGCAGGCGGGCCTCCCCGGCAGAAGGCGCACGCGCGCCTCCGCACCTTGTGGAGCAGCCGAGGGCCTCGGGGAAACCCGCTTTAATGAATAGAAGTACGTTTATAAATAGCATTCCGTATGCAAATGAGCACCTCCACCAGCCTGGAAACTGGCTGGTCTCTGATCGCTTCCTTTTAAGTAAACACAGTTTATAAAAACTGGGGCCTTTTTTCAGGAGAGAAAGGAAGGGACTTCCCTTGATTCACAGAGGGATTCCAACTTGCTTTCCTCGGTTCCTACCTTCCGTGTGGAGTGCACCTCAGTGCCCTCAAACCGATCTTTGGCCTCTCTGATAAAGACCAGGGGTCTTGGTTTTTATCAGTGATGAATCCAAGTGCCCACAACAGTGGCCACGGCCAGCTGGTGTCCAATAAATGCCGCGCATCGCTGTGGACTCCTGCAGAGCCCGTCCTCCAGAGAGGCCTCAGCTGCTCCTTCCAGCCCCTCTTCAGACCTTGGGAAAGTAGAGCTTACGGAGGGGACATCAGCTGGAAAGACCCTCACGTGTGAGCGGTTATCCTCTTCCCTCTCTCCAGCTGGGGACACCAGCCCTGAGAGGCTAGTCAGGGTGCGCCACCCACAAAGCAGGTTCCAGGCTGAAGCAGAGGCGGAACCCGGGTCTCTTCTGAGTCCAGGCTGCCTCCCAACATCAGCCTGGCTCCAATCTGAGTGGAAACACATTCCAAAGAGCCCCAGCCGTGAGCAGGCCCTCGGAGAGGACCTTTGGTCACACGCCTACGTTTTACAGTCGGAGAAACTGAGGCTCCCAGAGACCCCAGGACATACCTCGAGGGGGCTTTCCCCAGGCTCTCAGGCGTTAATAAGCAGCCTAGGAGTTAGGGCCAGGTACCCCATCGCCGCCTTTAATCTTCTTGGGAGCCTCGGGGCTGGGGCCGCTGTATCTAGCAAGGCCATGTTGCCAGAGGGCAGTGACCCCATAGAGCAGGGAGGCTGCCTCTGTTGGGTTCTGATTCCTCATTCACCTCCCCCTAAGGTTTTGCGGGCAGTTTCTGGGCCACCCAGGGGGCCATTCCCACACTACTCCCATTGCCTCCCTGAAATCTTCTGCTCTGCTCCTGTCTCTGGGCTCCCAGAGCAACTCTCCACATGCCCACCGTCGCCTCCCCACCTGCTAACTTCCTTCTCAATTTTGTGACTATGGCCTCGCCTTCTGCCTTAACGGGAGAAGAAATAATACCTCGCTGAGCAATAACAGCCTGAACCGACAGCTGGAAGAACGAGGTTTTAGCTGGGGCAGACCGGATACAAGGAGGATGTGTCCAGAGAGGGCCGTGGGCAAGCTGTGGGACATTTGGGACTTAGGAGAGGGGCTAAGGAGGCAAGCCCCAAGGTCACATCTGACTGTAACCCCTGCCCCTCTTTTAACCCACTGCGTGGGTTCCGAAAGTCATAGCACCTTCACAGACTGTTTTCTTGTCTGGAAAATGGAATGAAGATAAATAGAGCCTAGATCATTAAGTCGTATGATTATGAGATCTCACACTTTTGGAACACTTGCTATAACTATTCTAGACACTTTACATTCGCACGCTCGTTTGATTTGCACTACAAGCCTGTGAGATAAATATTATTTCCCCATTTGACAGATTAGGAAAATGAGACAGGTTAAGCTACTTGCCCAAGGCCAGATCTAACTTCCAACAGATATAATAGACCTGGCATACTGTGAGAACTCCATAAATATTACTATTTCTATTATTGAGACTTGATTTTCCCTGTACCAGTCCAAATAGCAGAATGAAGCCCACTGGGGGGAATCAAGGGGGCGAGTCGTGTGCCAGAGAGGGTGCGCGGAGCAGGGAAGTAGGGCAAGAGCAGCCTCTGATATTTTTTTTAAGATTTATGTATTTATTTTAGAGAGTGAGTGGGGGGAGGGGCAGATGGCATGGGGAGCGGGAGACAGAATATCAAGCAGATTTCATGCTAAGCAAGGAGCTGGAACCCAAGCCCAAAGCAGGGCTCCACCCCAGGACCCTAAGATCATGACCTGAGCCAAAATCAAGCGTCGGACGTTTAACCGACAGAGCCACCAGGCACCCCTGCCTCTGGTATTTCTGATGGAGACGTTGAGGCCCCTCCCTGTGCAAGCATTTGCATCCAGGATTTACATAAGAGCCAGGAAATATCCTGGGAAAAGACTTGAATTCAGAACCACATACAATCCTTTCATATGGGTTCTAGGGCCCAGTCCGAGAAGAGGCCCCAGGTGCAGCTCATCCAAAGGCTGATAGCGGCTGACAAGGCGGGCAAACCCAGCCAGGTCAGGGCCCCGGCAGGAAAGTGGGGTATGGCCCTGCAGCTGGAGGGGCTGAGCATCCTGGGGGCACATGTTTGCAGGGAGGAAATCCTCACAGACGGAGTCACTACACATGTACCCTGAAGCCACCCAGCTGGGGGACCTCTAACTGGGTGTGACATGGAGGAGAGGCACCCCCTCACTTTGCAAGGGAGACCCTGCAGACATGGGTTTCATATGCCATGGGACTGGCAGCAGGGGCGGCAGCAGCCCGGGTCAGTGAGCCCGAGGTGCTGGTGGTGGCGGCAGACGCAGTGGGAGCTTGGCCAGGATTCTGGCTCAACTGGCTGCCCCTGTGAGCACAGACCATACACGGTACTTCTGGTGATCACCCAAAACACTTGGGAGAGGAACGGAGATGAGCTGGGGCTGGGGCCGTGGAGCTTCCAGGGTTTTGCTAAGGCCTGACACCTACAGGTCGCAGAACAGACTTGCTAACTTTAGAGGGTCTAACAACAAACCAAGCAGACTAGAGTGGGAATGAGCTCCCCAGCACTGTGAGGATGCAAGGAGAGGCTAAACCACTGCCCTGTGTCCTGTCCTGAGAGGGGTGAGATGAGCCTTGCTGATTCACCCTTTCTTTTTCTTCCCCTCTTATCCCCTCCCCGCTCAGATATGCCCAATTTCCGCCTGTCGCTCTTCTGCCCCAAAGATTCGTTGCTCACGCATCGTCAGGCACATGTGTGCCCCCAGAGCACGAACAGATGCGGGTAAAGATGGTGGTGTGTGCCACAACTTTGCAGGCAGCGACTCACTCAGAGCCTCGTGACAGGTTAACCGAGTATTGTTGTCCCCATCTTACAGGTGGGGAAGCTGAGGCCCAGCAAGGCTATTTTGCTCAGCATGGCACCGTCGGGAAGTGGCGGTATCAGGTGGCCCAGCCCCAGGTGCACACGTTGTGTCCCCGGTCTATGCGGCCTCCCACCACGTAGGCCAGTACACGGGGGCTTCCTTCATGGCTGCGCTGAAGCCTACAGACCTGGATGAAGCCCAGCCCAGAGGCGGGACCATCGAGAACACCCTCTTGGGCACAAGAAGGTCCTGCTGTCCTGACTGGGTGGCCTCCTCCTGTTGGACACAGGGTCTGCGGCCCTCTGTAAGGTGGGTCCAGGGGGGACTGTGGGTCAGAGAGGCGTGTCTCAGTAGGATGGGTCCCAGCCTTTCCCGAGGAGGGAAGGAGAAGCCAAAGCCGAGGGGTTTCGGCCACCACCTCAGAGGGGGTCAGAGCTGCAGCTGGACGCCTGCCCTGTCAGGGCCCTGGGACCCTGTTTCTGCCTCTGCTGAGCTTTCTGCAGGGAAGCCCTGGGAGTACACGGGGCGGGGGCTCTTGCCAGGGCCAGTGAGGGGCCTGGAGGTGGTGAAAACAGNAGCCACCACCTCAGAGGGGGTCGGAGCTGCAGCTGGACGCCTGCCCTGTCAGGGCCCTGGGACCCTGTTTCTGCCTCTGCTGAGCTTTCTGCAGGGAAGCCCTGGGAGTACACGGGGCGGGGGCTCTTGCCAGGGCCAGTGAGGGGCCTGGAGGTGGTGAAAACAGACGCTTTGTCAGGCTGCAACCCGGAAGGAAGGCGTGCCCAGGCCCTTGAGGGAGGCCCTCCAGAGCAGTGGCTGAGCCCCGGGACAGGCTCTGGACAACGGGAGAAAGAAGGGGGAGGGGGGTCAGGCCCGGGCACTGAGGCGCCCTCCGGGTCACAGCTCGGGCGGCTGCATTCATCGCTCACTCCTGGCCCTGCCCCCGCCGAGGCTGGGCTCAGAGCTTCATAAGGGACCTCTCTGCTCCCCCCTCCTACATGATCATCCCGCCACCCAATGGCTCCATCCTCTCCGCTACTCCAGACTGATGCCAGAATACAGGCGTGCCCATGCCTTGCCCCTGGTAACAGCCTTCTGGTGGCTTCTCAGCAGCAGAGGGCAGAGCCCAAAACAGTCAGCCTTGGGAGATGTGGTTTCATACAGGCCCTCTCCCTGCCTGGGCCCCGGGCACCTCGCACCCTTACCATCCCCTGCAGGCACCCCAGTTACAAATTCAGGCTGTGCCCTCCGCTTCGAATACCCTTCCAAGCTCCTCCTCCACCGGAGATTGAATTAATCCTTCAGAGCTACAATCCGTGGTCCCTTCTTCCCTGCAGCCCCATCCAGTCCCCTTCCTCTCTTGGGCTCCCGGGAAATACCTATAAATCAGCAGCAACCCCTCGACAGCACTTACCATGTGCCCGCACTGTTGCAAGAGCTTTGCTGCTCTCCCGCTTACCGCGTGTGAGCTGCCTCAGCCCCGGGGTCCCAGAGGAGACTGAGCAGGGTCGTTCAGTAACCTGCCGGCCGTCGCAGAGCTAGTAAGGCCTGGACAGCGTGGGTATTCAGACCTCCACGGTGTGGTTCCAGAGTCTTGACCGTTGTTTTATTCTCACAGGTTTGGCTCAGTCACAGGCTTTGATTCCTTCCAGGGTGTGGAGAGGAGTGCTCAGGCTTAGGGCCACATCAGCACACACCCCTTCGGCTGGGAGCCAAATCCCGCAGCTGGCTGAGGCCTCCGGGGCTGGGGGGCCTCTGCTCCCTCTCACCTGGCGCCTGGCTTGTCGCATCTCCCATGTGCCTCTGGGCTGCCTGGCTGGACATGACAACCCCCTAGGCAGCTCCGGGTCCACAGGAAAAGGGCCCGTGTGGAGCCTTCCCCCACCTCCATCCTCCGCCACGTGTGGCTTCAGAGACGGGTGAGGTTGGAGCCGCAGGACTCCAGACAGCTCCAGAGCTTCCCTAAGAGGACTGGCCGAGTCCAAGTGAAAACTGGCCTGCTGTCATCCAAATTCCAGCTGTGGACGATCCCAACCTTCTAATCTGAACATCACGTAGAAAGTTCTGGCTAATATTCNCCTTCCTTCCACAAATATGATTTGAGCACTTATTGGAGCAAGGCCCGTGCTGGATGCCGGGGAGATGGTGAAAGACAGAATACTCATCTTCATGGAGTTAACAGTCTAGAGGGAGAGATGGCCCAGAAAACCCATCCATAGCTTGTGGTTTGAGACACGGGCAAAGGGCAGTGCAGGGAATTGGGGACACAGTCCCCGCTTGGAGGGCTCACGTGTGTGTGACAGGAAGGGGTGGTCAGGAAGGGCCTGCCGGCCAGGCTGAGCGGCCAGAGGCTGAAGGGTGGGGTGCCTGCAGGGGATGAGAGGGAGCTCCGGAAGAGGAGGGTGAGACCGGAGCAGGGAGACAAGGAGGACAACTCAGACGTCGGGAGTGAGGTGACGGTGACCTGGCCTTGGAGAGCGGCAGTGGGGATGGAGGTCAATGAGGTTTCAACAGTACCTAGAAGGGCATGTACTGGGGACGGAGTGACAACTGTCCTAGGTGCTGGTTTCTGTGCTTTACATCCATTCTCTCCATCCTCACAGGAATGCTTCCGGGGAGGTCCCATGGGCNGTCCTCACAGGAATGCTTCCAGGGAGGTCCCATGGGCCACAACCAGGCAGAAAGCAGGTGGCGCGCTCCAGCCGAGTCCTGTGGGAAGGGCTTAACCAACGGGCTCTTTCCTCAGTGGGGAGCAGGGTTAAGAAGAGCTTTAAAGAATGGTGTTGCACCTGAACTTGGAAAGGTGGGGAGCCACTACCACCCCAGGCCAGAGGGGAAATGGGGAGGGAGAGGAGAGCGGTGGGGTGCTGGTCAGGACGTGTTGTGCTTCGGCTAAAGGACACAGTGAGCCTGTGGTGACCCTGCAGGGACGCGAGTGGGAGAAGAGCAGCGAGGGCATGAAGCCAGTCCACGCAGCCAGCCACTGAGGCAGGGGGCCGGACGGGTCCAGCCCACGGTGGGCCAGCGTGCAGAGGAGACGGGTCAGGGGTGGTGCCGGTCTCTGGCGTAGGCGTCGGGGGCAGCTGGTGGTATGATGCTCCGAGATGGAGTCAGAGACGAGGGACGGCAGGCTGTCAGCGAGGGAAGGCCCCCGCTTCCACCCCGAGGCTCCCACGCGGTCGGCACTGGCTCTGTGCCCCGGAGGACAGGCCTCATCTTGTCCTTTGTCTATGTCTAAAACAAAGGACTTTCCAGCTCCATGAAATGGCCTCCTCGTGTTCCTCCAACCCCGCTGTCATCTTTCTTGCTGCCACAGCTCTAGGCCAGGCACATGGCCCCTTGGAGAACCTTCCTCCACGGGGCAGCATTTTGGGGAACCTGAGCTGTCCCCTGTAAGGGACAGGCTGGGAAGGCAGACAGAACTGAATTGGGCAAGTAGGAAACCGCAAGGTGCTATACGTTCAGCTGTGCAAAATCACAGATGTTTAGTTTCTTTCCTCGTCTTATCTCGCTGCTGAGCCCAAATTCTCGCAGGTGACAAGGAGATGAGTGTGGACATCCTCTGGCTTCCCGGGGACAGACAGCTCAGCCTTGTCCAGCCTTGTCCAGCCTTGTCCAGCTTGAAAGTCTCCTTCAGGTTATCTCAACAACTTTCTCATACTCAAGTCTTTCAGAATCAAGCTTTCACGACTGTCTCTCTCCTCTTTTGTGTATCTTCCCTCTACTTCCCTGAGAAGGAAGTGGCCTGCTGGCCTGCTGGCGCCCCTCAGGTGGCAGGGGAAAGGCATCAGGCCCTCTTGCTACAGAAGATGGATGTCACAGCTCAAGCAAGCAAACAAATGCCCCTGCCTCTGCCTTTTTTTTTTTTT
>NC_048225.1:60487170-60494543 GCF_002007445.2 Ailuropoda melanoleuca
AGAGACAGCCAGCGAGAGAGGGAACACAAGCAGGGGGAGTGGGAGAGGAAGAAGCAGGCTCCCAGAGAGGAGCCTGATGTGGGGCTCGATCCCGTAACGCCGGGATCACGCCCTGAGCCAAAGGCAGACGCTTAAGGACTGCGCCCCCCAGGCACCCCTGCCTTTTTGTTCCCAGGCCCTCAGTGCATTCGAAGATGCTCGCCCACACAGGTGAGGGTCGTCTTCTNCCCCAGGCGCCCCTGCCTTTTTGTTCCCAGGCCCTCAGTGCATTCGAAGATGCTCGCCCACACAGGTGAGGGTCGTCTTCTTTGTTCAGTCTACCCATGCAAACACTAATTCTTCCGGAAACATCCTCACAGACACACCCAGGGGTAACGTTTTACCTGCCTTCTGGACATCTGTCGGCTCAGTCAAGTTGACCCATTAAATTAACCATCACATGGGCCTTGGCCGGTGCCCCGCTGGGGCTGGACAATGAAAGCCTGGCNAGAAACATCCTCACAGACATACCCAGGGGTAACATTTTACCTGCCTTCTGGACATCTGTCGGCTCAGTCAAGTTGACCCATTAAATTAACCATCACATGGGCCTTGGCCGGTGCCCCGCTGGGGCTGGACAATGAAAGCCTGGCTCCCTGGCCCTGGTCAGGACAACCAGAAGCAGTGTTTCACCCCAGAGTTCCCCCCACAGATTGGCCTGACCCTGCCTTCTGGGGAACCGAAACTGTTTGAAATTCTAGGCCTCATCCCCTGACACCCCAGGTTTCCCCTTCCCCCTGCCCACTCCTCACAGGCTTCTCCTGGAGGCACGTCCTTCATAAACCACCATGCACGTTGCACCTCACAGGCCTTGTCTCACTTCATCTTCAGAAGCCAGCTGCCGGACAGGACACATTACTGTTCCCACTTTACAGATGAGGACGCCAAGGCTCACGGCGCTGAAGGCCGTCCAGCTGGTGAGTGGTGGAGCAAGATTTGGATCCAGGACTGTGGGAGTCCACAGCCTGTGCCACTGTCTCATGCCCAGCCTGCCCTGGGGTAAGATGAGCGATCCCGGCCCAGACTCCCAGGGCAGGCGGCAAGGCAGAGTGAGGAAAGAACAGATCCTTTTTGGAGAAATCATAGGAGAACGGAACAGAAAGAGCCCAAAGTGGGACTGTGTGTGGAGAAGCAGACACCTACCTGGAATTAGGACATGGGATTGGGAATGGGCTGGGCTGAGCCAACCCCCAGGCCGGACCACCTGCCACAGGGACGCACACCTACCAGGGAAGCTCAGGGGTTGCACCTCACATCTCCCCATTCCCTTGCGGGGACTCTGGTCTGCCCGTGCTGCTCTCCTGGCTACAGACACCCTAGCTTCTACCGTAAGACTTCCAGCATGGCTCTGGCCTTTAGGAAGAAAAAGATAGGCCCATGTGGGACACCGAAAGCAGAAATGATCTGCTCACAAACGGTCTGGGTCAAGTTTGGGGACACAACCACTAGGCAACAAGTTTTGATCTCAATTTAAGGGTGGGATCACCCCGATCGAGCTGCTGATGAGGGAGCTGGGGGAAGGGCATGGGCCTCAGCTGGACGGGGGGTGGGGTGTTAGGGGTGTCAGCAGGGGAGGCAAAGACAGGAGTGGCCCACATCTGGAACGTGTCCCAGAGCTTTTGCCTGGGTCCTGGGAGGCTGCGAGAGTGGCTTCAGAGTCTAATGCAGCCACCAGGAGTCCAAAGTTCCCTTTCCTAAGATTTGGAGCCAAGCTCCCACTTGAGCTGAGACAGGGTTTGCGTCTAAATGTCAGGTGTGGGCGGGAGGTCATGGCTGTGTGCAGGGAGGGAGAGAGACGAGAGAGCCCAAGAATCACTGTGCTTTGGAGATGGCGCTGCGCTGCCCATGCTGGCGGCAGGCTAAGTGACCGGGGGCCTTTGGTCTCAGGGCTTGCAGGTCACTAGCCCCCCACGCCCTTTGTCTCAAGAAATAGTTGGGACAGAAGAGGGCTCTGGGACAAGGGCAGGAGAGAGAGAGCACAGAACACTAGGCTGGAAACAAGAGAAGGAAATCCCTGGGTGTCCCCCACCGGGAGCTGGAAGGGACTCTGGGTTGACATGTCTGGGTCCCCAGATACGGTGATAAGTAAATAAGTCTCTCTCAGATAAGGAACCCCCACAGTCTGATACACATGTAATCCCCAACTGTACCCTCGTCCAGGACAAAATACCTTCTCCCTGAAACCAAACTCCAGTTCCATTCCCTGATCCCTCCCCCTCTCCTACACTCGGATAGAAGTCTCACTTGACCCCTGCCCTGAATCCAGGCTTCCCTCAACCCTACCCTGACTGACCCCAGACTGCACTGTCAATCCCCCTCCCCCCTACCTGCCGCCTTGGGACCCCAGCTCTATTCATTCAGAAGGACTATGCCGGTCCTCTGGTGGCTGCTGCCCTCTGCCGGCCTTGCTCTGAGGGCCACACGGGACCCCTTAGAGCAGCTGGGCTCTGCATGGCTCCGGCCATCGTGACAGATGAGCTCTGGTGTTATCACCACTGCGGGNCCACCTGCCTCCTTGGGACCCCAGCTCTATTCATTCAGAAGGACTATGCCGGCCCCCTGGTGGCTGCTGCCCTCTGCCGGCCTTGCTCTGAGGGCCACAGGGGACCCCTTAGAGCAGCTGGGCTCTGCATGGCTCCGGCCATCGTGACAGATGAGCTCTGGTGTTATCACCACCGCGGGAGGGATCCGCCGATGTCCCTGCCTGTCACTTGACGGTGATGTCTAAGGCACAGTGAGCTGATTCCGCCTCAAAACCCCATTTGACTCCGTCCCTGTCTCCGCAGGCTTCCTGGGGGCCAGGACCCAGCAGAGATGGCCCAGAGTGTGATTATTCCCAGACACTGGCAGGCTCCGTCCTTCAGCGCTCCCACATTCTGCTGGCCTTCTAGACAGACACCCCGCTGGGCCCCCCGCCCTGGCCTCAGCACCCACTCCTGGCTCGTCTGAGGCCCGAAGCCACCAGGAGCACCTCCCTGAAGCCTGACGGAGGCAGCTAAGGCAAATGCCACCATAGCTCCCCACCAAGCTGTCCCCTCGGCCCCTCTGGAGGAGGACAGAAACCCCAGGATGCCCAGAGGTGCTGAGGCAGGAAGGAAGGAAGTAGGGCCTTTGGGCCGTCTTCCATGCCCTTGGCCATTTGCCGCTGTCCCGACAGACTGAACGGGAGCTGCCTCGTGCTGTGGCTGCATGAGCCGCTGCAGAGCTGGGCACTGGGGAGGAGTGGTTCGGGCAGAAGCCTGCAGGCAGCTGGGAGCGGGGAGGCTGTGGCTGGGGCCTGGCAGGATTGCCCCGGGGGATGGAAGCCGAGGAAGGCACAGCCCACCCAGAAGCCTGACTTAACGAACCGCCAGAACACTAGGGTCTGAGCCCCAGGCTCAGGGGCAGAACCCTGCCAAGAGGAGACGGAGACGGGTTTCCAGACCTGGGACCTCAAACTGTGGGGTCGTCTGGCGTGCAGCCCAGAGGGGCGGGGTGGGTCACAGCCTCAAGGGGCTCTCCCTGGGCCCCATGCCTGGGGAGGCCGGCTGCTGCAGCCTGGCACAAGGAGAGGAAAGTCAGGTATTGATGGGAAGATTGAATCTCAATGTAAGAACAACTTTCTAACCATCGTAGCATCTGATTTAAAAGAGAAGCTAAAAAGAAGACATCACATCAACTCTCTGATTATTTGTGGGTGAGGAGCCTGCCTGTAAAACGTCCCCGGTAATTAAGTAGAATGACTCCATTTTGCCACATAAGTGTGGTTATTGCTCCTGGGTGGCTGCAATGAATATAAAAGCAGCTTAAGGAAGCCATCATCAAGGCATAATGAGTTTTTAAATATTAATTAATGTGTTAATAATCATTCTAGGTAGAGGGCGAGATGGCGGTGCCAATGGAAGTGGTTTCTGCCAGGGACCCAGGAGCGCCTGCATCCTGCCCTGCACACCCCTCTTCCCCGAGGGTGTCCTGAGGGAGCAGAAGCAGAACGGAAGTCAGAGCCTTGCTTTGCCCACAGCTCCGTGAGGCTCCCACCCCAGCGCAGTGCTCTGAGCAACAGGTCTGCAGCCCACGGGACGGGGAGCATCGGCGCAAGCGGGGCCTGTGGCTTCCCCACGCGTACCTGTGGCATCAACACTGCAGGAGGGCCTGTGGGGCGAGAGGGATGCCCCAGGAGAGGCCCTGGGTCCACCTCCCTCCCAGGACACGGAACCAGAAGGGATGAGTGGAGAGGTGGCCCCGGGACTCAGGGCTTATGCCCTGCCTGGGTTAGCAAGATGCCAGGAACCGGAGTGGGGTCCCCAAAGGCCCTGTGGGTACCTTGGGTTCTGACCGAGCAGGTTGGCAAGACCCTCCTTTGGAAGGAGCTGGGAGGACAGTGGCTAGAGGAAGGTCTTACATGGGAAGTGGGAAGGGAGAGGGATGCCCCTCTTTCCCTCCAGCCATTTCGTTTTTGTTCTCTGACTTTCTGGTCTGCCTGGCAGGGGCAGCGAGGCCTCCGCCAGGGGACAGTCTGCAGCCCATCTATGCAGTCTGTTCCTAGCTAGCTGGGCCCATCCATCAGTACCAACCAGAAAGGGGCAGCCCCCTGGTGCCTCTGAATAGGTTCGAACAGGCGTTAAGTGATTAACCCAAGACTGTCCTACACACTTAGGCCAACAATTCACCTTCCCTTCTATTTCCCCACCCTCAGTTACAACCAGGCTCACTGTACCGGCTGGTTCAACAGAGGGCCGCACGAGGAACGCCACAGACAGCGTGCATCTCGGCGACAATAGAAAAGTCCCCCCAAATCTGAACCTTACACCCTTCTCCCATCAGTAAGTTCTTACAGAGAAATTAATGTCCCAAATGAAATCTCTTTCCATATGCTAGTCCATCTCCAGAATTCTCCCTTCCCTGTTGCTTTTTGGCTGTCTCAGATAGAAGGGCCTTCCTTGGAGGCCGGGGGGTGGGGCACTGAGGGCACTTCTTTACCCTGGCAGCCTGGACCAAATTCCTATGGAGTGGTTTTCAAAGTTTAATAGAGCTAATTCGAACCCACTCATTTGAGCCATTTTCCTTAAAACTCTAAATAAAACAGCCACAGCTCTCAATCCAGGCCATCTGAAACCCAGTGTGGCCACTTGAGCCGCAAGTAACATTCCCCAAGCCAAGTGAAGTCCTGACGTTTCTTTCAGCAGCCCTAGACCACAGCCGGGTGGTGCAGCCTTGGGCTACGGAGGAAAAGGACGAGGGTCGGGCTTCAACTCCACCTGTGACCCTCTGTGGCTCTAAGCAAACGGTTCCCCACCATGGGCCTCCAGTTTTTCCCTTCTGCAGAATGCGAAAGACCGAAAGACCATCCTGCCCTGCTGGCTTCCCAAAGCTGCGGGGTAAATGGAGGGGAAGTTCCTGATAAACTAGCTTGAGGGGCCGCCACGAGAGTGCTCCGAACCTGCGTCCGCTCCCTTCCTCGCCCTTACTCCGTGTGGACACGGGGCAGCCGTGAGGAAAACCCCCTGCCAGGCCCAGCCTGAACGCCGCACAATGTCCCTACCCCTGCCCCCCTCCACTCCCCCCTTTGTGCCCCAGCTCCCTTCTCAGTCCTGCCCCATCCTCACTTTCCAGATAGACTGTCCGAAGGCACAGGCCTCAGGGTGCCACTGTGTCTGGGTCTGGACTCAGTCACAGGCACAACGCCCCTGCCCCCCGGGGTGCACGGCGACCTGCTCAGTCCCACCCAGCGCAGCACGGGTTGCCGGAACGTTCCCTCCCAGCGATCTGCCAGGGGGCGTGGAGGAAGTCCGGAATGCTGTGAGCACGGGGCTGCCAACTTCTGCCCAGATGGTTTCCAACCTGCTGGGACAAAAGGCTGAGTCCTTCCGGAGGAGCAGCGGCTGGGCCCTCAGAAGCAAGGGGAGCGCCGCACGGCAAGCCCCCCGCCCTGCGGCCATCAGGCGCCGATCAGCGGGGAGGGGGCCAGGTGGGTGCTGGCTGGGCGCCGCCCCGCAGCCACGGCCTCGCCTCTCTAATTGGAGGCTGTGCCTGGCAGGGCTGGGCACGGACTTCACGCCGAGAGAGGAGAGAGCCAGGCACAGCCTGAATGCTTCTGTTTCTGATCTCTTCTTGCAGGTTTTTCCAGAGCGGCTGTGAGCTGCCCAGGCTCCGGGAGGGAGGAGGGAACAGCAGGTTTAAGCAGCGGCCGCCACCTGCTCATTGAGCTTCTGATGCTTGAATGGGGCTCTGCAGGCAGGTGTAAAGGTGGGACACCTTCCCACAGCCCCTTCCCACACTGCCCCCACCAGGCATTCATGCAGGGCTCTGAGGCCCTGAAGGGCGTCTCTGGGGAGAAGATTCCTGAAGGTTTCCCACTCCAGGTTACCCGGGGCTGCGAAGGCCGCTGGCATTCCACGTGGGGCTGCGGATAGCCACGGAGACCCACACTCCACATCTGACCACTGAACAGGGATATGGGGCTGGCATGGCTGAGGAGCCCAACGTGTAATTTAAAAAAAATTTTTTAAAGATTTTATTTCAGAGAGAGAGAGAGGATAGAGAGCACGCGAGCATGAGCAGGGGGAGGGGCAGAGGAAGAAGCAGACTCCCCGCTGAGCAGGGAGCCCAACGAGGACTCGATCCCAGGACCCTGAGATCATGACCTGAGCCGAAGGCAGACGCTTAACTGACTGAGCCACCCATGCGCCCCCCAGCGTGTAATTTAATTGCAGTGCATTCAGATAGCCACACGGGGTTAGTGGCTTCAGCACGGGACAGCACAGCTGTGGATAGAAGTGAGGAAGCCGTTACCCAGACTCCCCGCAGGTCTCTGAGAGGAGCCAGAGCCGTGACATGACTATCTCCTGATCCCGTCCTCTCCACTCACCAAAACAGAGCTTTCCCTCCTCCCCACGTCCAGTCTGGGCCTCTGCCCCGGGAGCCCCAAGCCCCACGGGCCTGGACTGCCAGGAGCGGTCAGGGACTGAGGTGAGGAGATAGCCTTTGGGGCCACGCACTGGAGTTCAAGTCATCCCTGCTCTGCCACTTACCAACAAGCCACAAGCTTTTCTGAACCCCCATGTCCTCATCTGTGGGGCGGGGGAGAGAAAGACGCCCACCACCCGCTGAGGGCTTCTGTGAGGCCTGTGAGGCTCTGAGACGCCCCCGCACTCCAAAGCGCTCGGGAAGCCGAGGCCTGTTACCACCCGCACCATCACCACTGCCCTCACTCGTCAGCGGGGGCCTAGCAGCAGCAGGTGGACAGCGAGGCCCGGCCGCTGTCTGCCGGAAGGAGACTTCAGACCTTCGGTGGCAGTCTGGGCCTGGAGCTTCTCAGAGTAAGAGCAAAGGCCGCCAGGAGGGAAACCAAACAC
>NC_048225.1:60495377-60681321 GCF_002007445.2 Ailuropoda melanoleuca
GCAGCCTTGGGCTACGGAGGAAAAGGACGAGGGTCGGGCTTCAACTCCACCTGTGACCCTCTGTGGCTCTAAGCAAACGGTTCCCCACCATGGGCCTCCAGTTTTTCCCTTCTGCAGAATGCGAAAGACCGAAAGACCATCCTGCCCTGCTGGCTTCCCAAAGCTGCGGGGTAAATGGAGGGGAAGTTCCTGATAAACTAGCTTGAGGGGCCGCCACGAGAGTGCTCCGAACCTGCGTCCGCTCCCTTCCTCGCCCTTACTCCGTGTGGACACGGGGCAGCCGTGAGGAAAACCCCCTGCCAGGCCCAGCCTGAACGCCGCACAATGTCCCTACCCCTGCCCCCCTCCACTCCCCCCTTTGTGCCCCAGCTCCCTTCTCAGTCCTGCCCCATCCTCACTTTCCAGATAGACTGTCCGAAGGCACAGGCCTCAGGGTGCCACTGTGTCTGGGTCTGGACTCAGTCACAGGCACAACGCCCCTGCCCCCCGGGGTGCACGGCGACCTGCTCAGTCCCACCCAGCGCAGCACGGGTTGCCGGAACGTTCCCTCCCAGCGATCTGCCAGGGGGCGTGGAGGAAGTCCGGAATGCTGTGAGCACGGGGCTGCCAACTTCTGCCCAGATGGTTTCCAACCTGCTGGGACAAAAGGCTGAGTCCTTCCGGAGGAGCAGCGGCTGGGCCCTCAGAAGCAAGGGGAGCGCCGCACGGCAAGCCCCCCGCCCTGCGGCCATCAGGCGCCGATCAGCGGGGAGGGGGCCAGGTGGGTGCTGGCTGGGCGCCGCCCCGCAGCCACGGCCTCGCCTCTCTAATTGGAGGCTGTGCCTGGCAGGGCTGGGCACGGACTTCACGCCGAGAGAGGAGAGAGCCAGGCACAGCCTGAATGCTTCTGTTTCTGATCTCTTCTTGCAGGTTTTTCCAGAGCGGCTGTGAGCTGCCCAGGCTCCGGGAGGGAGGAGGGAACAGCAGGTTTAAGCAGCGGCCGCCACCTGCTCATTGAGCTTCTGATGCTTGAATGGGGCTCTGCAGGCAGGTGTAAAGGTGGGACACCTTCCCACAGCCCCTTCCCACACTGCCCCCACCAGGCATTCGTGCAGGGCTCTGAGGCCCTGAAGGGCATCTCTGGGGAGAAGATTCCTGAAGGTTTCCCACTCCAGGTTACCCGGGGCTGCGAAGGCCGCTGGCATTCCGCGTGGGGCTGCGGATAGCCGTGGAGACCCACACTCCACATCTGACCACTGAACGGGGAAATGGGGCTGGCATGGCTGAGGAGCCCAACGTGTAATTTAAAAAAATTTTTTTAAAGATTTTATTTCAGAGAGAGAGAGAGGATAGAGAGCACGCAAGCATGAGCAGGGGGAGGGGCAGAGGAAGAAGCAGACTCCCCGCTGAGCAGGGAGCCCAACGAGGACTCGATCCCAGGACCCTGAGATCATGACCTGAGCCGAAGGCAGACGCTTAACTGACTGAGCCACCCATGCGCCCCCCAGCGTGTAATTTAATTGCAGTGCATTCAGATAGCCACACGGGGTTAGTGGCTTTAGCACGGGACAGCACAGCTGTGGATAGAAGTGAGGAAGCCGTTACCCAGACTCCCCGCAGGTCTCTGAGAGGAGCCGGAGCCGTGACATGACTATCTCCTGATCCCGTCCTCTCCACTCACCAAAACAGAGCTTTCCCTCCTCCCCACGTCCAGTCTGGGCCTCTGCCCCGGGAGCCCCAAGCCCCACGGGCCTGGACTGCCAGGAGCGGTCAGGGACTGAGGTGAGGAGATAGCCTTTGGGGCCACGCAGACTGGAGTTCAAGTCATCCCTGCTCTGCCACTTACCAACAAGCCACAAGCTTTTCTGAACCCCCATGTCCTCATCTGTGGGGCGGGGGAGAGAAAGACGCCCACCACCCGCTGAGGGCTTCTGTGAGGCCTGTGAGGCTCTGAGACGCCCCCGCACTCCAAAGCGCTCGGGAAGCCGAGGCCTGTTACCACCCGCACCATCACCACTGCCCTCACTCGTCAGCGGGGGCCTAGCAGCAGCAGGTGGACAGCGAGGCCCGGCCGCTGTCTGCCGGAAGGAGACTTCAGACCTTCGGTGGCAGTCTGGGCCTGGAGCTTCTCAGAGTAAGAGCAAAGGCCGCCAGGAGGGAAACCAAACACTGCCCCACCCAACACGGTCGGGGAGCGGGGCGGGAGGCAGTGCCTGTTGCTAACTGAGCACTGGGTCCGCTCAGAGTAGGACTCAGACCCAACAACTGCTCTGCCAGTTGGGTGGGGCCCGGGGGTGGGCACGCGTGTGACGGCTGGAGTCTGTCAGTAGTGACAGGGTCAGGCACGAAGTTCACCCCAGTGGAAGCAGAGACAGGACAATGTACCCCAAAGCTCCCACGTCCGCTGGTGACCATGGGCCTGGCACTCCTGCCCACAGCTGTCCTAGGGAACCTGGGTGGCCGTGGACCTTGGATGGGAAGGTGGAGGAGTGGGGACCCCCCGAGCTACTCCAAAGTGAATGGCTGGTGTGAGGTGCTTGCCGTGGGGTGGAAGGACAGACACAAGGCCGGCATCCTTTCCTGCTGGTCTTGGCAAGGTTTCCTGAGAGCGGGGTTGGAGGGGGGATTTCAGACCGAGAGGTTTGCAGGAGACCCATGGTGGGGCCGAGGGCCTTGGAGCTGGGGAGGCTGATGAGGAGAAGGGGAACACCCAGAAATCATCACCTTCTACAAGGGTCTGAGGACTGGGGTGATGTGGAAGCACCCCCCCCACCCCATCTCTGCTGGCTCCAGGAAAGAGTGACACAGGTGTCAGATGGCTGGACTGTGACCCACCATTCTGGTGGCTGTCAACGGAGACCCCAGGCCCTTGGTGAAGCTGGAGTGCCCAACCAGGGGAGCACTCTGGAAAGAGAGGAAGCCCCCCCACCCAGGGGGAGGAAGCCGTCCCCCACGGGGAGGCACCCACCCAGCAGGACAGCATTGAACGAAATACATCCTGGAGGCCTGGAGTTGGGGTGCCCGGGCAGCTGCTCATCCCTCCCTCCCCCGCTGTCCCCGCCGCCCGGCCCTCCTGCGAGCAGGGCTGTCATCAGACTCATTGGCTCCCAAGTTCTGAAGTGAACTCTGCTCCAAGTAATTACAGCTCTTCAAGTTTCCCGTCCTCTGTTTAAAGAATTCGTCCTCTCACCCTCAATGCCCCATCAGCTCCCTAATTAGCAGCGTGCGGTGCGATTACACATTCTCCGCAGCTCGCTGGGTCCGGCCCCCTAATGAGTGTTTGTGGACAGCTGGGAGCCAGGCCCACCGCCGCGGCCCCGCCGAGCCAGGAGTCAGGGCCCAGGAGTGCGAGCTGTCAGCTCCGTGATGGGGCTGGAGCTGGTCGCAGCCCCGCGGGCCTCCAGGAGGAAAGGCCTTGAAATATAAATGAAGATGAATATTCATATTTGGTTCAATAAGTGCCAACTATTAATATGCATGTCTGTCGGGAAGAGGAGGCAGCGCGGAGCCAACTCTGCCGGGCATGATTGGGCTCCTAATTCACAATTAGCCCTGAGCTCCAGGCCTCCGCACAGCCAGACCCGGGCTCCAAACCACGAGAGGGGCAGGGGACGGCCCTTAGCGAAGGGTGCTTCTGCCCTGAGACCCTTCCCCGCCAGGAGAAGGCCAGCGAGAGGAGAGGGGCCCGCTGTTCCCTCCAGGAATCCCACAGAGTCACGTCTGCACCACCCACACTGCGCCTGGATGGGGCTTCAGTTCAGAGGGCTCAAGTGTGTAAGCAAACTTCATGCCATGAAATGTCTAGAAATACAGGGGATGAAAGCCAGAGAAGTATAGAGACTGCCCAGTGTGCTGGCTCTCCACTCTGACGGCTGGCTTCCTAGGGCTCAGCCTACGTGGCTAGAGGGACTCCAGCCCCTGCCCCAGGGGCGTCACTCAGCCTCTCTTCCGAGCCTTCTCTTGCTTCCCTGGATGCTGCCCAGATGTCCTCCATGATGACACGGCTGCCACCACACCTTCTCCGTAGCCTAAAAATAACGGACTGCCTGCCAGGGGCTGCAGAGTTGTGCTGAGCGCTGTCCTCACCTGCTGCGTACCCTCCTGTCAGAGACGCGGGGAAGACATCAGGATTCAGAGCCCAGGAGGAGGCACAGCCCAGAGTGGAGGGGGAGGCAGGTCTGAGCCCTGGCAATGAGTGCACACCCAGGGCAGCTACGTGGACTCCCTTAGAGACAAAAGGGGCACCAGGAGGTCACTGGCTCAGTCCTAGGTCTGCCCCAGCCAGGGGCAGGAGCCAAGGTCTGCCTTTGGGCAGAGGGCCTGCCTCTGCCCTCTGCCAAGGTGCGCACCTGTCAGGACTCGGCTGGCTCCAGTGGGGGTGGGAAGTGGTCTGAGGTGCTGAACAAGGCCTGGAGAATGAAAGGGTAGACTAGAGGCTTGTTCTCGTACCCGAGCAGTGGCCAGGAGCAGGCAGGACAGGGAGGGGAAAGCAGGAGCTGTGACGAGGCCGTGGGCCAGGCCCCCGAGAAGGCCTGGTGTGTTCTGGGCCTGATCATTATATCCTCTTTTTTAAATCAATTTATTTGAGAGAGAGTGTGCACACAAGCGGGGGGTGGGAGAAGAGCAGAGGGAGGGGGAGAAGCAGACTCCCCACTCAGCAGGAAGCCTGATGTGGGGCTCGATTCCAGGACCCTGAGATCATGACCTGAGCCGAAGGCAGACGCTTAACCGACTGAACCACCCAGGCGCCCCTCATTTCATCCTCTTAACAACATGTGAGGCTCTCTCCATTTCACAGATGAGAAGGCTGAGGCCCAGAGAGGTTAAGTAGAGGGTATAGAGAGGGAGGCTGAGCACAAAGCCACTCCCCAATCTGATATTCCAGGGTCTGCAAGATGGCAGGGCCACATGGGACGTACAGGAAAGGGGGTGGCCTCCCATCATAGGCAAGTGGGAGGGATTGGAAGAGGGCTTCCACTCTTTCTCTTCCTCTTCCTCCCGCCTCCTCTTCCTTCCTTTTATGAGCAATTTTGTCCAAAAGCCACTAGGCGAGGCCAGACAAGGTCAGGGTCTGCACTGGAGCCCAGGGGAAGTCATGGCAGCCCAGAGCAGGTCTCCCGGGAGGAAGGTGGTCTGCCACGTGGGCCAGAACACAGACGGGGCGAGGCAGGTGCCGTGTGGGAGAGTGGGGTGCAAGAGGGCCTGCCTGCATCCAGGGCGGCTGACCAAACACAGAAACATGCTGAGGCTAATGGGAGCCGGGTTTCGCACCGTGGGGGGAGGGAGGTACAGATTAGGAAAGGGGGTGAATTAGAACGAACTCTGGGTCAGGACTGGAGGGATCAATGTGAACCTGGAGTTTTCAACAGAGACAGAGATGGAATTGTCCACCTCCATGAAGCAAGCAGGGCTTCTCGGAGAAACAGCTGATTCCAGGGTGGGGGCGGGGAAAGTACAGGGTGAACCCAGGTCACCTGATTGTGCCAAAAAGCAAGTGCGTGCTCAAACAGTGACGGGGATATAGCAACAGGAAAGAGAAGCCAGACTGGAGGGACTCCCGCCAGCCAAATCTGGGGCAATCTGAACATCAAAATCCGTAATGATAGTAGCAGTTTATAACCCATTGAATAAAATAGGAAACCATGAATCCATCCTGATATAAATGAATAAATTGGAAATGTAATGAGGAATGGGATATTTACATAGTCTCAGAGTACCTTCCCACGTGGTTATTAATTATAAAGGGAGAAAAGAGTAATTTTACAGTGCCGAAGCCTGGCAGACACTCTCTTCATCAAGGGATCTAAGTGAGCATCCGTCACGGAACAAATCAAAATCGTGCCCCACCTGACTGGACACAGGGAGAGGGACCCTACATCACTCCTGTCAGGTTCCCACCCAAAGCACGCAGCCGGAACCGCACTTTGAGAAGCATCGCACAAACCCAGACGGAGGGCCTGTCGTCTCAACAGGGACCCAGTGAGGGGGGCTGAGCAACTGCCCCATACTGAAGGAGAGGAAATAAATGACGAAGGGAGACACGATCGGAAAACCTGGATCCTTTTGCTCCAAAGCACAGAGCTGGGACAGCTGGCAAACCCGAGTGGGAGCGGAGGACAAAACGGTGGTTACCTGTCGATGAGACTTTGCTGGCTGCCTGGTGGATATGAAGGAGAATTCCTTCTTTGCAGAAAACACAGTCTAACACCAGGAGACGTGTGATGGGATGTTAGAGAGGCAACATATTTTCAAACGGTTCAGCAAAAAAGTTATGTGTACCGTGCTTGCCGCTTTTCTGTAAAGTTGAAGTTATCTCAAAATAAAAAATAAAATGTAAAAGGCTCAGGGGAGGTCCTGCTCTGGGCTGAGGCCCGAAGCTGGGAAAACCAGAGCACAGTCGCCCACGTCCCGTGAGAGGGGCTGGCTGCTCCAGGCCAGGCTGGCGAGAGGGAGGCCAGCTCGGCCCGGGCCCCTTACCCAGTCACTGGCCTCAGCTGGTCCAGGAGAGAAGCCAGGATTCCTCTGGGGAGACACTGAGTGCTGCTCACCGCCTCTCCCTTCCCCAGTGGTGGGAAGGGCTGCCAGGGCATCACGGGGTTCCTTAAGGGACCATGGCCTGTGGCCCTGGGGTCTGGAAGCAGCTGACAGCCATATCCTCACACCACCAAAGGCAAGAGGCTGAGCAGAAACACAGCCCCTCGTCCCGGAGCCACACACGGTGGCTCCCACCATCCCGGCGGGTCACAGGGCGTGTTAGCCTTCTGCTGCACAACAAAGTCGCGCAAACTTAGCAGCTCAAACTATGTGCGCGGAGAGCTCACCGTCTGGAGGCTGGAAGGCAGGCTCGGTGCGAGATTCTCCGCTAGGGCTGAAGTCAAGGGCCGGCTGACGACGAGCTGTGCGGAGCTTGGGTTTCCTCCAAGCTCATGCGACCGTTGCCGTCCTAGGATTGTTCCTTGGGCCCAAAGAACTGAAGGCCCTACTTCCTTGCTGGCTCTCAGGAGCTGCTCTTAGCTTCTAGAGGCTTCTCACATTCCTGGTCATGAGGCCTCCTCCATCCTCAAGCTAGCAACGGGGCCGCGAATCCGTCTTGGGCTTTGGACATTTCTCACTCCCCTTTCTGCTGCTAACCGGACCAATCGCTCCGCCTTAAAGACTCACGCTTGAAAAGGCCCACCTGGATAATGGCTGCAGTTAAAACCAGCTGACTTGGGACTTCAACTACAGCTGCAGAACGCCTTCACCGCGGTACCTAGTGTTCCTTGAGTAACTAGGGGTCAGGAGTCTGGAGGGGCCATCTCTAGAATCCCACTCACCACCCGTGGCCAAGCACAGCACGTGGGGGTGGAAGGTAGCCACCCCCCCGGATAGAGGGCAGCGAGAAGTTACCAAACCGTCATCACGGTGTTTCTGGAAACCCTTTCACCTGTCCACCAGATACTGTTCGGCAGTACCAGGGCCGGGGAGAAAGGGAGGAGCCCGGGCCTGTTCCCAAGCCGCTGTAGCCCTGTCCTCTTGCCACGATGGCCCCGGGCCTGGACTTGATGTCTGAGCCCCACCCAGGCACCAAGGACCCTCCTGGACCCCTTCCTTTGGCTCCCTGACCTGTCTCACTGTGGCTGGTTGTCCAGCTGTCACTGCACCACCCAGACAGCCCCTCCTGGGCAGCCACCAGCCCAGTCCTGGCCAGGCCCTACCCTGCCCTCGGATCTCCCAAGACACCCCTCCAGCTCTGGGACAGAGGCTGAGGGCCAGCCCCTTCGTCCTTGCCCCCAGGCCACGTGCCCACTGTCCAGCGGTGGCTCTCTGCACTGCCCTCCACTCCCTTACCCCTCCCTCCCCAGACACCTGCTTGTGCCAGCCTCTGGGCCTTCCATCACACTGGCGCTCCTCCCCCCTGAGCCTCAGGCTCTTCCCCTCTGATGCCTTTGCTCCCATCCTCCTCACGCTTCAAGGACTCCTATGCCTGCTCGGCTCCTCTGGAAGCCCAAGGAGCCTACCCACTCGGCGCTGTCCCATCTCTGCTCAGGGGCTGGGTAGGACTCCCTCTGGAAGAGTCAGGATAAGATGAGGGGAACCCTAGCTTGCTGTAGCACGGTTGTGTGTGGGCTGTGTTCCATGGGAGGGAGGGAGCACCCCCAAATACCAATGTTGCCCCCTATGCCTATTGGCTACCCAGTCCTACAAGAAGGGGGTCCAGCAGAGGCAGCTGCCCCCAAGCCCACACAGCCCTGTAGTCCCCAGAGGGTCCCATGCCACTCAGGCCACTTTGCTCCCCCTCACACACTGGGACTCCCCCCCAGAAGGCTTCGGTGTCTGGACGGCCTGTTTCCCCAGGTGGGACATTTGTGGAGCTCCTCTCTGCCTCCTAGGGCCCAGGAGCTGGATGCAGTCTGAACAAAGAGGGTCTGCTGGCTCCCTGGGCTCCGGCTCCAACCACCCTCTGGCTGGCAGAGTCTCAGGAAGGGAGGGCCCGAGCAGATGGCTGAGAGGCCTTGAGAACAAGGTCACATCTCGGCAACCGAAAGCCAGTCAAGCTCTTTCCATCAAGTTTTTAACTAGAAAAATAGTGCGCCCATTTCTCTGTAATACACCTCTGGGCTTTTTTATTATGACTTCATTTCCCCTTGTAATATTGGAACGTCTCTATAATTGTAAAAGTGTAATAGAATCTAATAGAATTTCATTTGGCGCCTGGAATGCTCCACGCCATGGCCGCTCATTCTGAGTGAAATAATGATGTCTAATGCCCACACACGGCTCCCCGTGACCTTATTCAATCTTGGGGCTGATCGGGAAATATATTGATTCAATTATACACTGATGACAAATGAACTCAAAGAAAGAGGAAAAAAAGGTCAGCATATATTTGAAAATGTAAATCTTAGCAATGTCTTTGGGGTTCGCCCCCCCCAAAAAAAAAGGCCATTTCAAAATGCCATTTGTGGCTAATAGTGTGGAGTTCCAGGCTCAATCAGGGAGACATGTCGGTAGCCAGGAAGGCATTAATGGGGCGTCACTTCTTTAGAGCTGGGATCAGGCCCAAATCCACCCTGAGCAACTCCTGCTCTTTAGGACTTCTCCCCGCACTGCCTCTTCTCCCCGCACTGCCTCTTCTCCTCCCCGCACTGCCTCTTCTCCAGCAGCCAGACCTGTCTTCCTTCCTCCCTCCTTTCCTTCCTCCCTCCCTCCTTTCCTTCCTCCCTCCTTTTCTTCCTTCCTTCCTCCCTCCTTTCCGTCCTCCCTTCCTTCCTCCCTCCTTTCCTTCCTTCCTCCCTCCCTTCCTTCCTTCCCTCCTTCCTTCCTCCCTTCTTTCCTTCCTCCCTCCTTTCCTTCCTCCCTTCCTTCCTCCCTCCTTTCCTTCCTTCCTCCCTCCTTTCCTTCCTTACTCCCTTCCTTCCTTCCTCCCTCCTTTCCTTCCCTCCTCCCTCCTTTCCTTCCTTCCTTCCTCCCTTCCTTCCTTCCTTCCTCCCTTCCTTCCTTCCTCCCTTCCTCCCTCCTTTCCTTCCTTCCTTCCTTCCTTCCTTCCTCCCTTCCTTCCCTTCTTCCTCCCTTCCTTCCTCCCTCCCTCCTTTCCTTCCTTCCTTTCTCCTTCATTCCTTCCTAGGAGGAGACAGGCATCAGGGTTAAACCACTGAGCACACTGGACAAAGCAAGGGCTTGAGCCCCAGGGTGCTTGAGCCCCAGGGTGGAAGGCGGAGCCCCTCGAGAAGACCAGGCACAGCAGGTGACGGGCAAGGTGGGGGCTGGTGAAGAGCAGCACTTAGAAGCCAGGTAGAGGGGACTGGGGGGTGGCCAGGGAAAAAGGAGGAACACCAGGCGGGCTGGGTCACAGAAGTCAGACAGGAAAGAGCCTGAGGAAGGAGAAAAAGACCGGTCATGTCAAACAGTGCTGAATTCTAGAAGATGGAGCCCCACAAAACTCCCAGGCACTCACGGAATTTCTCCAATAAAAAAACTTATTTATTTCGAACTATCTTATGCACGGTAAAGCACACGAATATTAAGTGTATAGCTTGATGAAATTTTTACAAGTCTATACATGTCTACAATCACCCTAAATCCAGGTATTTCCAACTCCCCAGCGGCCTTCCTCAAGACCTCGACAAGTTAACAGTCCACTGGCCCCTAGGTTACTGCCAGTCTGGCTTCTACCCTCGTAGATTAGTTTTGCCTGCTTTTCCAGTCGGATTAGTGCTTGCCTCCTTCCTCTCGTCCTGTAACTTACAAAACAGAGTGAGCATCTTTTCTGGTCTTTTCTGTGCCATGGTGAATTGTCCTACTGTTTTCTATGTTTGGACCCACTTCCAACATTTTATCCTTCGTGCTTTCAAGGCTGTAAAATATCTCTGAAAGCTCCTTTCGTGGGAGGTTATTTTGTGAGCATCAGTTTCTCGGAGACGTCTTCATCCTTTTCGTCACAGCTGCGTGCCTCATTTATGTCGCGGAGCTCGCGGTCACAAAGTGCCAGTCAGCTCTTCCTTTGGCAGCTCCATTGACGGTGGATTCGAATTTCAATGTTATCATTATTTTTATTTCTTTGTTGCACTTACATCTTTGTGGGCCATACCTCTTCCTTCCTTTGCTTATCGATGCTGTAAACTGTCACATGGGTTTATAACACGGAGGTAAGGAGGCAACATGACTGCACCCTTTGCTGTCTGTGCGTGACCTGAGCGGCAGATGCCTGGTGGCCCATCACCAACAGACTCTGAAAGAGGTGACGTCATGCTCACAGATCACGATGTGCATCTGCCGTTTGTGCAGTGACTTGCAGACTGAAAAGGTAGCAGGTTAGTTTGAATTTTATGCAATTACCGTTAATATATCATGAAAACTAAAATTTGAACTGCATTGCTGGGAAACTAGTATTATTTAACTCAACTGTGGGAACTGAAATCCATGCATATCAGAACCATGTAAAATAAAGACTGTAGAAGGGGTCTGTTCTTTCTCACTGCTGTGTACTACTCCCGTGTGGGAATGTCCCACAATTTATTCACCCCTTCTTCTGTTGATGGACATTTGGGTGGTTTCCAGTTTGCCTCTCTTATGAGTAAGGCTGCTGTGAACATTCTTGTACCTGTCTTCATCAACATAGGCATTCATTTCAGCTGGGTAAAGATTTCTTTAAAAAAAAAAGATTTACTTGAGAGAGAGAGAGCATGAGTGGAAGGGGCAGAGGGAGAGGAAGAGAATCTTCAAGCAGACTCCCCACTGAGCGTGGAGCCCAATGTGGGGCTTGATCTCAACCCTGGGATCATGACCCGAGTCGAAACCAAGAGACGCTTAACTGACTGAGCCACCAGGTGCCTCTGGTTAAAGATTTCTTGACTCATCTTCACTAACGATTCCACATGATCCAGGCAACCGCCTCCCACCCTCAGAGAGGCACAAACGTAAAGGAGAGGATTCACAGGTTTATAATTGGACTGAGATGGGAGATCCTGCAAGGTTCATCAAGTTTGCCCCTTCCCCTCCCCCAGACCCATTTCACAGGTAGGAAGAGAGACACTAGGCCCAGCAGGCCTTGCCTCAGATCACGCAGAGGCCTCTGGGGCCTGCCTGCCCTGCAGAGGGCTGCCGTCCACAGTCCAGCCCCTCCCGCTGTCAGGCCAGAACCGGCCTTATTCTGGGGCTGCTGGGGTTCTCCCTCTCTCTCCGTGGGCAAATACTTCCAACCCCTCCACTTGGGGCTGAGATCAAATCAGGCATGTGGGGCCAGGAGGCCGATGACGGGAACCTTCCCTCCTCCCTGACACTCCTGAAGCTTTCAGTAAAAGCTCGGCCTGGCCTGGCTGCCCCATTTCATTCTCATAATTAACTGACAGCTCATTAGCAGCTCATTAGAAACCCTGGAAATGCAGTGACAGTAACAAATTCAGTGCAACCAGGCAGTCTGGGGTGTCCCCAGAGGCTTGACCTAGGCTGGGCTTCTGGGGGGCTACTGGGAATGAGCTCAGCCTCTCTGCCCAGGCCCGAATCCTCGGAGTTTGAATCCCAGTCATTGGATCCCATTAAAATGTCCTCTGCCCCAACCTGCCCACTGCCGCTTTCCAGCCCCACCCCCAGCTGCAGGACCCGTGGCTACCCTCCTCTCCTTCTAGGCCCAGACAGGAGGAGGTAACCCAGCTCCAAGATAGCAAGAGGGACTCCAAAGCCTCTAGGGGGGCCACACAGAGCCCAGGCTCTCTGCCCAACCCTGGGCACCGGGCCAGCCTGAGATGTCCAACGTCCAGAGCGCCTGCCTGTCTACCCGCTGTGTCGGCATGCTTTCCAGTATCCCTCTCTGTTTGTCTCTCCAGCTCTGGTCTCAGCCTTTATGTCTGTCCATCTTAGTATATCTGCATTTATCCAACATTCGTTAGGCATCTACTATTTGCCTATTCTGGACTAAGTCGGAAGTAGTTATGAGGCTAGGTCAGTAAATGGCTCAGGCCACAGCCTGAGGAATGGAGTAGACAGACACACTTCCAGGAGATGAGGGATGGGATGGAGCAAAAACTGAGGAGGCAGCAGAAGAGGGGCCCCGGGACTCAGGGGTGGGGCACGTCAGGGGAGGCTTCCTGGACGAGGCAGCATCTTAGAGGAGGAGCAGGAGTTTGCTGGTCTGCCTGTTCTTCCCTTGACCACCTCTTGCCATATTCCAGCCCTTCCCTCCCTATAGCTGAGCCCCTTCACCTTGTGGTCTTAGGCCCACCAAAGGCTCCAGGACGGAGAACAGCACTTGGAACAGAGCCAGCCTCACGGGAGACAGCTAGGGCCTGGAGTCTGCAAGGAGACAGAGCGGCCCCTGCTACAGAGAGGATGGAGAGCTAGAGAACAGGAAATGGTGGTGGGAGGGGGCAGGAAGGGAGAGGAAAGTCAGACGGGGGGCACTCCCCAGGCCCCCAGCCAACAGCAGGCCAGGGGACCTGGGGCAAGTCGCTGATCTCCCCCTGGATTTCCAGGTCCCCTCCCCTCTGTGCTCCCTGGGAACGAGAGCTGTGGCCTGGGTGGAGGAACAGGACTCCTGGCATGGCCACCAAAGGTCAGGGCTCTGCAAGTGAGGACTGGCCCCCAATCCTGGGCTCCCAGCTCCACCTGGGGGTGACCATACGTCTGCCACTGGGATCGATGGGAAGTCATTATCATCGCCACATGTTAATGACACCAATTAATTCCCCATCTGTGGGTCCCATGCAGCCTTCAGTGCTGAAGGTTAAAGGGAGGGGCACGGGCTCAGGGTGGTTTGTCCCCAGGAGGACAGTCACAGAGCTGTTGTGTAGCTTGTGTGTGCACATCGTCCTTGCACGGCCTCGTGTGTAAAGAGTGTGCTCATCCTCGCCTGCCGTATGCCTTGTGCGGACCCGTGGCTGCACTCTGTGTATGTGTTGTGTGTACGCACCAACTTCTGTGTACAAAGTGTAAACCTTGCATATGTGTGAACAAAGTACCGCACGTCCCGCTTATGTGCTTACGTGTGTACAAAGTGTGCATATAAATCATGCTTCCATATTATGTTTGTGCACAACGTAGAGCTTACATCTGTGTACGCTGTGATCACGGGTGTGAGTCCTGTGTCTGTGAACGCTGAGGACACGAAGTCTTAGAAGCTCCTGTATCCATGTGGATTGCGTGTGGCTAGGTGGGTGCGCCTTTGTGTCTACCTGCATCACCGCACAGGTGTGTGCAAAACACCCACATGTGGACGTGTGCTCACTCGTACATTTGTGGGCTCAGTGGGAGGAGCCCCGGCTAGCAGAGCCCTTCCTCTGTGGCATGGGTGTGGGGACTGGGGTTCTGCCCTTCTGCCCAGGGTTCTAAGAGCAGGTCCTGCCCTTGACACGGACCTGTTGCTGCCCGGCCTTCATCCATGTTTTGAAGGATGAGTAAGAGTTCACCAAGCAATTGGACAAGTAGAGGCGAGAAGGGGGTTCCGGGCCAAACGTTCCAAGTGTGTCCCACACATTCATAGGATCTTCACAGCAAGCCCATGGAGTGAGCACCAACACACTTTCATTTCCTAGATGAGGAAAATGAGTCAGAGACGTTCAGTGGCTTGCCCGAGACTCGTAGCTGGAAAGTGGTACGATGAGGATTTGAGCAGCCGCGCACTCACAGTCGCACGCACGTCTGCACACACAATGACAGACACGGTGCACGTGTAGACGAGACAATGGACCCACACTCCCGATCACACAGGCACGCCGAGCACACACGTATGCGAGTACGCAGACGTACGTGTCCCCAGGCTGTCTCCAGGGGCCCCAGCTGTCCGGAGTGACCCGCCCCAGAGCTCTAGCTCAGCCCTGGCTTTGTCTGGGTGGGGGCTCGTGGGGAGGAGGGCGGTGAGCGTGGGATGAAGGGGAACCGGGAGCAGGAACCTGGGGGTGGTCTCCACCTTGTAACCCTACCCCTGCAGCCCCTAACAGAGGGCAGGATCCTCCCCATTCGCGACACGCAAGCAAGCAAAACCGCCCTGCGGACCACAGCCCCACCTTCTCCATCTCCGCGGGGGTGAAGGCTGCCCATCTTGCCACTGCCCAAGCCCCCACCCAAGCCTCGTGTGTCCCCAGTCCTCCTAAGGGGGTTCAAAGAGAAACCTAAACGCTATGGCCTGCCCGTGCACGATGCCGCCCGTCCCCCAAAGACACTCCCTGATGGCCAGGCCGTCCTGGGCTCGGGGGCTAGTCTGCCCTGCTCTCAGGGGCCTCAAAGTCAAGCTGTGTCCTGGCCACCCCTCACCCTCAGAAGGCCCCGGATGGGCAGCCCGCCTGGCCCGCCTGGGCCAGAATGTCTGGCTGGCCGCCCCTCCCCTGGGCGCTCTCTCTTCCTAATTGACAGAAAGTCATTGTGAATACCAAGAAGAAATTAGCACCTGCCAGTCATTGCTGGGTGTTTATGGATTTCTCAAGCCCTCTTTAATGAACCCCTCCAGTTCTGAAGCCCTGCGTCCCCGTGGGAGCCTGGCCCCCGCCCTCAAGGGGCCCGATTCAGCTCTTACCAATTCCCTCCTGAACGGCAGCTTCCATTCATCCTGAGGTCAAACTTCCCCTGGCCCCAGGGAGGCCCCTGCGGCCCTGAGATGAGGCAGAGCAAGACAGGAAGCATCCATGCCCTTTCACCTTCCGTTCCACGCCCGAGGACGCAGGGACAGGAGTGCTCTTCCCCGGGGGGCTCGTCCCAGCCACTGGGCCCCCAGGGCAGGGGCAGGGCCTGGAGCCCTTGGAGGGGCACAGCTCCAGTCCTGACCTGGAGACACCCAAGCTGGTTCCCGGCTTGGAGCCTCGGAGGGGTGGTTCTCAAGATGGGCCGAGGCTGCTCGGGAACCTGGAGGGTCCGCCTCTCCTGGTCACCAGGCCCAGTGCAGGGGCTTCCCCAGGTCCTCACCCTTCCTGTCCTCCTGTCTTCCTCCATCCCGGGCCTCCCCACCGACACTCCCTGCGGTAAGCCTCCTGTTTACTAACACCCATACTTACGTGTGCCCCCTACCCCCGTTCCCACCCCTGTCTCAGTTACCTGCCTGTGGGGGTCCAGAGCCCTCACAAGGGGTCTCCAGTTCCCCGGGCCTCTGGTGCTTCTCTGTCTCTCGGCTCCCACCGCCTCTCACACTGCCCGGGGGTCCACCTGTGTCCCCCACAAGGGGCAATCAGAGCCCAGAGCCCAGCCGCCCCCCGCCTTGCAGTCAGGGCTCGGCAAGCTGGGAGGAGGGGAGAGTGGTAGAGTCAGGGGATTGAGGAGTCAGCCCAGCCGCCCTAACGATCTACCACAGACGGTGTGGCTCGAACAACAGATACTCTTTCCTCACAGTTCTGGAGGCTGTGAGAAAGCCCAAGGTCAAGGTCCGACAGGGCTGGTTCCTAGTGAGGACGCTCAGCTTGCAGACAGGGGCCTATCACATCCTGTGTTCTCACCCTGTGCCTTCTTATAGGGACTGTAATCCCATCACACGAGGACCCCACCCTTATGACCTCATTTAACCCAGTAACCTCCCGCAAGGCCCTGCCTCCAAATACAGTGACAGCAGGGATCGGGCACTTACATACATGAATTTGGGGAGGGGTGTACCATTTGGCCCATAACAGGGCTGTTGTCGTCGCAGAGAGGGCACACTGCAAATGGAGGGCTTTGACCATCTGGCTTCTCCTCCCTTGCCTCCTCTCCCAGATGGACCCCGTCCCCCCCACTTTCTCCCCAGACACTTCGATCTGGTTCACGCCCGTTGGCCAGTTTATCTCCTAAACCAAGGACCCACCAAGGGATGTTTCACAAAGAAGTATGTTTCCCTTCCCAGGAGGAATTTTAACCAATAACCTTTTCCCATCATGCAGCATAAACTTAATCTATCAATGTGCTTCCAGAGTCTCTGGAGGATTCGGACACCGAGCGCTCGTGGGAAGGCTGGCAGAGCTCCCACACCAACACGCGCTTGCGGGGTTTGAAGAACACAGTCTGGGGTGGTCGTCGTGTTAGTTAGTTGTTCGTCTCGCCTTTTCACCACCGCCTTCTATCAACTGGCTTCATCAGTGTGGCTTAAGCCTACCCTGGGCTGTGACACGAATTCGCAGCAGCAGGGTTTCCGGGCTGGGACTTCCCACCACCTGGCAGTGAAGGAGGGGCATCCCCAGCGGCTGGAACGTGGAACGTTTCTACCCGTGGCTGCCGTGGCGGTGTACCCACCACTCCCTGCCCGCACTGCTGTTCACAGAGATGCTCCTCCCTGGGGCTAAAACCCGAGAATGTGCTCCCCGAACAGCTGACCATGCACCATCAAGGCGAGAATGGAGCAACACGGAAGGGTTTTCAAGGACACGGAGAATCGTTTCATAATGTGTTTAAACTTATATTCGTTAATAGTAAAAACGCAGTTCGTACATGGTGCAAACAGCGAGCTGTCTGCGACGTACCTGTGAATTCTTTCTCCCTGGGAAGTGGCGGTGATCAGCGAGCCTTGGAGAGAAAGTCAGCTTGCAGAACACAGCCCCCGGTCTGGGCACTCGGGCCACTGAGATGTCCAGGCTTCCAAGAGGACAGGTGCTTCCTTCACTCTTTCCTTCTCAAGTCAGCCACCGTGGAATGTTCCCGAGAGGCCCCAGGTGGATAAGCGAGGTTGGAGCTGTGGTTCTTGAGTGACACCCAGTTGAGGCGGGACCCTTGGGCACCTGGGTCCTGGGCAGGAGGGGCAGAGTGTAACTGTGAGTTTTATATGTCTGAACATGTCATGCGGGCAAGCTCAAATCTGTCCCCTGCAGCAGTGAGGCTCAGAAGTTGCACACGAGTGTGCTCACACGTGTCTGTGTTATTTAGAACCTTCAGCCCCAGCCAGGAGAAGGGAGGACACTGGAGGCAGAGTCTGGCGCTCGGAGCTCCCGTTCCTCCTGTCTCTCCGCTGCTCTCTTCATCAGCTGGGACCTCGGGGAGCCGAGAAGCGGAGCCGAGAAGCACGCTGGAAATAACACCTTGTCCCAGCAGGCTTTCATTTTGCGTTTCTTTTCAATAAGCGTGATCACAGCTTCCGGAGGCCACCCTTGGTTCCTGCCATCCCTGAAGTCCCCCCACACTCTTCCCCGGGGCAGGAAAAGGTCCTCTGTGGCAGAAGCTGAAGCTGTTTCCACCAGCATCTGAGCTCTCCTTCCGGGTGGTCCTATATCCTGCATAACGGTCCATTCGGCAAAGCCAGGAACCTCGCTGTGCCTCTGTGCACCTTATAAAATTCTCCTTTTCCCTTCAACTATGTCACAGCCAAAGCAAAAACGAGAAGATGGAGATCGTGCCCTCGTTAACCAAGATGGACAAATAAACATGCCTATGGTCTTGGGCTCATGTGGTTCTTCCCATTGCCTATGTGGGGGCACGGTGGGCCCCTCCACCTTCCCCTTGGTCCTCAACAACCCCCATAAAAACTGTCTGATTAAAGCACATCTCAATCTCTCCTATGCGTCAGAGGCAGTGATGGGACCTGTACGTGCCGGGTAAAGGGTATTCTAAGGCTTCGGGCCACTGAGGGTCTCCTGCCAGGCCCTTCGCCCTCACAGTGGCTTAGGGTTAGGCTCTTGCTGCCACCCCAGACAGAAGGGTAGACGGCCAGCTCCTGGGTGCAGGACTGCTAGAGCTGTGGGTGACCAGGTCATGATGCAGCGCCTGCCTGGCCCCCACATGGGATCCAGAAGGTTCATCCCACAGGGGACAACCTGGGCACAGGATCCCAAGAGACCACGCAGCATCCACCTCCTGGCTTATGGACCAGCGGGCACCGAGCAGCCAGAACAGCCCTTTCACTGAGCCTTGCTGTGCAGTGAGGGGTCAGGCTACATCCTACCCTTTGCACTCCCAAAGATACCTTTTAAAATTGCTTCTATGGGCTCTGTGGTTTGAGAGATTTCGTCAACCAAAAACTTCAAGTATGAGTGTGGTCAGAGCCATTCATCACAGGCTCATATGCTCTTTCCATTACGTTCCTTGACATTCGAAAATTGCCTGCAAATCCCATCACTCGCTTTGGGGCCCAGATAGGAAGCAGGGCTCTGTGTGTGTCAGGATTACCTGGGGTGCTCTGAGACCCGGGAGCAGGGCCTGGGAAGGCCTGAGAGATCTCCCAGGGGCCCTCCCGCCGAGTCCCTCTGCACTTCCTCCAGTGCACGTGACCTTCCTTCCCACACGCCCCCCCACCCCACGCCCTACAGCACATGCGCCTCGGCACTCCCTTGTCACCCACGTCCGCCCACAACACAAAGCTGTGCCCACATCAGGCGCTGGAAGGGGGGGCGCCCCGCAGGGAGACCACGCCAGGACCGAGGCCTGGCTGCTCTGTCATATCTGGGTGGAAGCCGCGACTTGGGCCCAGCCCTCGTCGCTTTGGACACATGGCACCCCAGCAGCAGTGCAGAAGCTGGGGAGGCAGAAGCTCTGGAGATAAAGGTGGGGGGCGAGGACATCAGAAGCGATGCTTTGGTTTCCAGGGTCCTATCGGAGACTCTGCTGGCAGGCCCAGAGCAGCACGTGAGCAAGGACACATGCGAACATGCCCGGGAAGGCTGCAGGGCTTTGGGGAGGGGGTCCTCTGACAAGACTCAGATGCCTGCCGGCAACATCCAGGGAGGGCTCAGGGCCATTTACTTTGGGCAGAGATGTTGATGTGTCCCCGTGGCAGGGGAGGCTCACAGACATCTGGGCACACAGACCCGGAGGACATCTCCAGCTCATCCTTTTGGAGGGTCCTCAGCCCACCCTGCAGTGGCTAAGCCACCAGTGCATTCTCTGGAGAGCAGGCCTGCGACTTGGTTGGTGCCTTCTCCCCTCTCCGCAGCTCAGGGGTGGGGGGAAAGACGCTAAAGGAAACTGCGTCTGTCTTCCTGGGTGATCCCAGGACTCTGGAGCCCAGATCCAACCCAGGTACATTCTGTCGCTCCCTGCTGGCATCACGCTGGGAGAGGGCTCTTTTGTGGTCACCGAGGGTCTGCCACAAGGCCATCGGTAGGAAGAGAAACGTGCCTCAGGGCTGCACCGTCGTGAAAGGCTCTGCTAGTAAACTCGAACCAGACTGTCCACGAATTCTTGCTAACAGGAACATGGTGAGCCCCAGGGACAGGGACCGGTGTCTAGGGGACTGGGGGTGGCAGGCCACACTTGGAGGCCTGGGTTCATTTTGGAAAAAGGCCCAGATGAACTAGATTGAAGGTCCAAGAAACATGTCATCTGAGGAGGAGTCCGAGAGAAGCAGAGATGTCTAAACTAGAGAAGCCTCGCAGGGCTGTGGGGATCACCTCCAACGCCTGACGGGCTGTTAGGGAGCACGAGGAGTTCCAGAAGGGCCAGTGAGGAGCAGGCATCAGTTAACAGGAAGACTTTTCTAGTGAGCCCCCATCCCAGGGAGCGTTTCATCCGTGGCTGTGGTGCGGGGGTGCCTGCCCTGGGAGAGCTGGGCTGAAGGAACCGTGCAGACAGGCCATGATTCTGCAAATTTGGGCTTTGGCAAAGTATCTGGTCCACCATTTTCTGGTTTATGCTGAAGGGAGGCTATGGAATTCTGAGCCAGGGAGGGCCTGTTACCTGTCACTATTCGGATTCGATTCGTCAACCATAAGGAGGTTTGGCCGCATCTCCTAGGGACACTTCTCCAAATGGCATTTCATGTCATGTCACCCGTGCTATCCCCATGCTTGTTCTTGCCCAAGCGCAGCCATGCCCCATCCCTGAGTGAGGGCGTGACTGAGACGGTGCCTTGATGCCTGGGTCTCCCCGGACCCTGCCTCGTGTCCAGAAGCCCTCGTGCATACCTCCCTATTAATCCTGGGTCTCTCCTCACATCCGTTCCCCTCCTCTCCAGCCACGGCGACCCACTCTGGCCTTTAAATCCACGTCAAGAGGCCATCTCCCCTTCTGATAGTGGAGTCTGATAGCATCTCAACTTCGGACGACCTGGAGGAGCTCTTCACCTCACTGCCAATCCCCGACTAGGGCTTCCTTGGTGAGTGAAACCCCCATCAGTCTGTTTACTGAAGGCGAAAGTCCTTCTTGGTCCCCTGCCCGCTTTTCTTCACCCTCCACGTCTCATCCCTCACTGGATCCTATCAATCTATCCCCAAACCATACTTCACTTCCATCCATTTCTCCCCATCTTCTCTGCCACCATCTTACTCAATGTCCCCTAACCAATCTCCCTGCTTCTCTCTTTGTTCCCCTTGGAGTCATTTGTTCCATAGAGGACAGAGTGGACCTTTAATCAGATGTCATTCCCCAGCTGGAAACCTGTTAGTGGTTCCTTGTTGTGTTTAGAATAAATGGGTTCCTTCCTGTGGCCCCCGAGGCCCTGCAGGGGTTGGCCACAGCCCGGCCCCCCCACCATGCTGGCCTTTGGTCAAGGTCCTGGAGTCTACCCGGCTCTGTCCCAGTTCCCTCTGCCCAAAGCGTCCCTTCCTTTAGCCTTCAAGCCTCCTCAGAAAGGCTCCCAGGCAGGCTGCTATCCTATCATGATCTATTTTGGCATTCTATTTACTTCCTTCCTGGCTCGAATCACAGTACAAAATTATCTTACACATTTGTGTAGATCTCCATCATCTGCCCCACACCAAGACTGCAAGCTCCTCGAGGACAATGAACTTGACCGTCCCTTACCTCCTCTTTTTTTTTTTTTTTAAAGATTTTATTTATTTATTCAACAGAGATAGAGACAGCCAGTGAGAGAGGGAACAGAAGCAGGGGGAGTGGGAGAGGAAGAAGCAGGCTCATAGTGGAGGAGCCTGATGTGGGGCTCGATCCCGCAACGCCGGGATCACGCCCTGAGCTGAAGGCAGACGCTTAACCGCTGTGCCACCCAGGCGCCCCTCTGTGCCACCCAGGCGCCCNATGAACTTGACCGTCCCTTACCTCCTCTTATGTCCAGTGCCCATCACTGTGCCTGGCAACAGCAGAGGGTCAATCAACGACTATTTCTTGAACGAACAACTGAGTCTCTCAATCCAGTTCTACTTAGCGAACATTCTTCGTGCAACTCCTGGTCCTTGTTGCAGTGTCGTGCTGGTCACCCTGGAGGCCAATGGAGACATGAGCAGCGGCCAGACCGTTGTTCTCCTCCAGGTAAGCAGAATGTACCACAGGCAAGACATCCTGCCAAGCTTCCGGACTGGGGGGAGGAGGGCATGGGGCCTGGACAAGGCCCCTGAAGCACCAAGGTCCCGTGACTAAGTTCCCACTGATGGGAGGAAGGGGGTTAAGCCAACTGGGTAGCTCTTCTGGAGGGAAAACAGTCTTGTAAAAAAATCACCCGTGTCAGTGGGCTCTGGGAGGAAGCCTTTCTTCCAAAGCTCCAGAGCAGCAGCCAGGGTAAGAACTGCCTATCTTCTGGGACCAAGCGGTGGACGGCAGGCTGAGAGATGGCAGCCAGGGCAGGAGGCGCCGTCCTTGGCGGCTGGGCTTCTTTCCAGAGCAGAGGTTTCCTTCATCCTGCACCAGAGAGTGGACCCGAGCCTCTGGAAACAGTCTGTGCTCCCTGAACCAGGTGCTGTCAGTGTGACGAGGAAAACAGAAGCTTAAAGCAGTAAGGATGGTAAAAGCTACAAGTACGCGTGAGAGGAAGGCGGGGCAGTGCTCTGACTTCTGCACCTGTTTGCCGCGGCACAGCTGCGCCGCTACGTGGTGACGCAGTGCAGGAAACGGAACCGTGACAGTGAGCCTTAGCCCCCCACGTGTAAGGTGCCGTGTGAGCGACAGCGCCCGGCCCCGGAGAACGTCTGTCTCTCGTGTCTGCACAGACAGAGCTGTCCAGACGGCCACGGGCCTCTTTTCTCTCTTTGATCAAAAACACTTCAAAGGTTTCCAAAGACTGCTCCTGACAATGACCAGTCAAAGCATTTAGAATTTATTTTTGTCACGCAAAGTCCTTCCGAACGCAGCACTCCGTGGTACGGTGTGGTTGCACCTTACTCAAGTTCATCAACACGCAAAATAACCCTACTCCACTTTGAAACCTTGAACCCCAAACTTGCCAACACGACTACCCTAGGCTTTTGCTGGGAGATGGAGGTGTTCATGAGCCACGGGCCTTTTGCAATTCTGAGATCAAACTTGACAGCAGTCTCTGCCTACACCGCAAAGACCTTGAGAGGCATGTGGCACAACGGTGACATATTTGAGCTCCCCCACTGGGTTCAGACCTCTGTTCTGCTACTCCAGAGCTGTGTGACCTTAGACAAGTTTCTTAACCTCTCTGTGCCTTAATGTACTCCTTCGTAGAGACAATAGTACCAAAGTCACAGGTTGCTGAAAGGATTAAAAGAACACAGGTAAAATGCTTAGGAGAGTGTCGGCATGTGCTAAGTGCCCTGTGAAGGCTGCTGCTAGTTTCCGTCATTACCCTACAGACGGGCTTTTGTTAAAAGACAAGTCGCCTTCCACTAATATGGCTCGAAGTCCACCTTCCAAGAGGGCTCTGATTTCTCATACACTCAGTGTAAACCAAGGCCCGGACCAGGACATACTAGTTGCACCTCCGAGCACGGCCTTCTTCCGCAGCGTCCAGGGAAGGTGTCCGTGGGTTCGTCTTCCGCCTGCCTTGCCCCAGGGTCAGACCACAGATGCCAACACTGGCACCTTGCACTTGCCCCTTTGCTGATGAGAAAAATCTCTTCTAAATGACAGTGTGGTGTCAGGATCTCATTGGCGTGGCCTGTCGTGGGTGAGAGGGTCAAAGAGTGTGTGTCCATCCCCCAAGGGCAGGGAGCTTGGTGTGTCCGTCCCCCAAGCACCAGGGATGTGAATGAGCCGAAGAGGCCGCACAACCCATTAGGAGGGGGGCACGCGGCGGCCCTGGTCCGTGGCGCCGTCCCCTGGGCCAGGCCAGGAACTGTCGCAGGTTCTGGGGAGGAAGTCCTCTGAGGTCTTCACCCTGGGTTCACTGGGTCCACCTAACATGCCTGGGACGGCACCTGGCAATGGAGAGGGGAGTTGCTGAGCTAGCAGCTGGCAACACTGGAGTAGTCCTCGTGGTCTTCCCCACGGCCCACCGTCCCACGTGCACCTGCTGCTGGAAAGTGAGGCCGCTGGGGCAGTAGCAGGAATCCTTGACCCTCTGCCAATGGCTGCTCCGCCGACTTCAGGCCAACCGAAAGAACCGGCACAGAGGAAACAGTTGAGCTGATTATACAGGCAACCAAGGAAGGAAGCCACAAAAATGCAAGACAGACACTGAATACGGCCTTCCTTTGAAGAACAGAAGCCAAGGAAATTGGCTCACCAATGAGAATTAAGTGATAACAATGTGCCGCACATAAATCAAAACCAATTCTAAGCCAGCTCACTCAGAAAAATACAGGATCCTGAGAGTAAAACTGAACTAGGTGAGACCAAAGTTTGAAGAGTGAACATTTTACTTTAAAATGCTTTGTAAAGTGACTTGAGCGCTGGCGGAGATGAAACGCGTGGCCCCGGGAGAAGGCTTGTCCTCGGGTTGCCTGCGCCTCTGGCCGCACCGGTTCCCCTGGACGCGTCTGCCAGGACCTCCAGTCCAGCCGGGAGACCCCGAGGGCACTCGTGTCCCAGGCCAGAGGTCCCCTTGGCCGTTAGAGTACTGCTTTCTTCAGGCTCCGCAAGCCATGATTGGAATTTAAACCTGAGTGCAAACCTTAGGGGTCTAGACAATTTTGGATTCAGTGGGCTCGTGCTAGATTTATTTTGCTCTGTCTAGGTGCAACCGTGGGAAAGCTCCTTTGCCATCCCTCCCTCAACCCCCAGGGACCGCCCAGGAGCACCACGTGCTTCGGGAAGAACTCAGCTAGGCTTTTCGCTCTTCACTCGGCCACTGTTCGGTAGGGCTTGGCAGCCACAGACAACACGGCCGCAGGTCAAAGGACAAGGCGGGACAGAACTGACAAGGAGAGGGTCTGGATCACTCTGGGTCCCAGGAAGAGACCGATGGTACCCTCAGATGGGGTCGTCGAGAGTTTAACAAAGAGACTGTTTATAAAGGGACTGAGAGTAAGTTAGGGGAACCCACAAAGGAAGACACGGTACTCAGGGCAACAGCTCCTGCTCCTGGCTGGGTTGCGCTGCANGACTTGGGCCCAGCCCTCGTCGCTTTGGACACATGGCACCCCAGCAGCGGTGCAGAAGCTGGGGAGGCAGAAGCTCTGGAGATAAAGGTGGGGGGCGAGGACATCAGAAGCGATGCTTTGGTTTCCAGGGTCCTATCGGAGACTCTGCTGGCAGGCCCAGAGCAGCACGTGAGCAAGGACACATGCGAACATGCCCGGGAAGGCTGCAGGGCTTTGGGGAGGGGGTCCTCTGACAAGACTCAGATGCCTGCCGGCAACATCCAGGGAGGGCTCAGGGCCATTTACTTTGGGCAGAGATGTTGATGTGTCCCCGTGGCAGGGGAGGCTCACAGACATCTGGGCACACAGACCCGGAGGACATCTCCAGCTCATCCTTTTGGAGGGTCCTCAGCCCACCCTGCAGTGGCTAAGCCACCAGTGCATTCTCTGGAGAGCAGGCCTGCGACTTGGTTGGTGCCTTCTCCCCTCTCCGCAGCTCAGGGGTGGGGGGAAAGACGCTAAAGGAAACTGCGTCTGTCTTCCTGGGTGATCCCAGGACTCTGGAGCCCAGATCCAACCCAGGTACATTCTGTCGCTCCCTGCTGGCATCACGCTGGGAGAGGGCTCTTTTGTGGTCACCGAGGGTCTGCCACAAGGCCATCGGTAGGAAGAGAAACGTGCCTCAGGGCTGCACCGTCGTGAAAGGCTCTGCTAGTAAACTCGAACCAGACTGTCCACGAATTCTTGCTAACAGGAACATGGTGAGCCCCAGGGACAGGGACCGGTGTCTAGGGGACTGGGGGTGGCAGGCCACACTTGGAGGCCTGGGTTCATTTTGGAAAAAGGCCCAGATGAACTAGATTGAAGGTCCAAGAAACATGTCATCTGAGGAGGAGTCCGAGAGAAGCAGAGATGTCTAAACTAGAGAAGCCTCGCAGGGCTGTGGGGATCACCTCCAACGCCTGACGGGCTGTTAGGGAGCACGAGGAGTTCCAGGAGGGCCAGTGAGGAGCAGGCATCAGTTAACAGGAAGACTTTTCTAGTGAGCCCCCATCCCAGGGAGCGTTTCATCCGTGGCTGTGGTGCGGGGGTGCCTGCCCTGGGAGAGCTGGGCTGAAGGAACCGTGCAGACAGGCCATGATTCTGCAAATTTGGGCTTTGGCAAAGTATCTGGTCCACCATTTTCTGGTTTATGCTGAAGGGAGGCTATGGAATTCTGAGCCAGGGAGGGCCTGTTACCTGTCACTATTCGGATTCGATTCGTCAACCATAAGGAGGTTTGGCCGCATCTCCTAGGGACACTTCTCCAAATGGCATTTCATGTCATGTCACCCGTGCTATCCCCATGCTTGTTCTTGCCCAAGCGCAGCCATGCCCCATCCCTGAGTGAGGGCGTGACTGAGACGGTGCCTTGATGCCTGGGTCTCCCCGGACCCTGCCTCGTGTCCAGAAGCCCTCGTGCATACCTCCCTATTAATCCTGGGTCTCTCCTCACATCCGTTCCCCTCCTCTCCAGCCACGGCGACCCACTCTGGCCTTTAAATCCACGTCAAGAGGCCATCTCCCCTTCTGATAGTGGAGTCTGATAGCATCTCAACTTCGGACGACCTGGAGGAGCTCTTCACCTCACTGCCAATCCCCGACTAGGGCTTCCTTGGTGAGTGAAACCCCCATCAGTCTGTTTACTGAAGGCGAAAGTCCTTCTTGGTCCCCTGCCCGCTTTTCTTCACCCTCCACGTCTCATCCCTCACTGGATCCTATCAATCTATCCCCAAACCATACTTCACTTCCATCCATTTCTCCCCATCTTCTCTGCCACCATCTTACTCAATGTCCCCTAACCAATCTCCCTGCTTCTCTCTTCGTTCCCCTTGGAGTCATTTGTTCCATAGAGGACAGAGTGGACCTTTAATCAGATGTCATTCCCCAGCTGGAAACCTGTTAGTGGTTCCTTGTTGTGTTTAGAATAAATGGGTTCCTTCCTGTGGCCCCCGAGGCCCTGCAGGGGTTGGCCACAGCCTGGCCCCCCCACCATGCTGGCCTTTGGTCAAGGTCCTGGAGTCTACCCGGCTCTGTCCCAGTTCCCTCTGCCCAAAGCGTCCCTTCCTTTAGCCTTCAAGCCTCCTCAGAAAGGCTCCCAGGCAGGCTGCTATCCTATCATGATCTATTTTGGCATTCTATTTACTTCCTTCCTGGCTCGAATCACAGTACAAAATTATCTTACACATTTGTGTAGATCTCCATCATCTGCCCCACACCAAGACTGCAAGCTCCTCGAGGACAATGAACTTGACCGTCCCTTACCTCCTCTTATGTCCAGTGCCCATCACTGTGCCTGGCAACAGCAGAGGGTCAATCAACGACTATTTCTTGAACGAACAACTGAGTCTCTCAATCCAGTTCTACTTAGCGAACATTCTTCGTGCAACTCCTGGTCCTTGTTGCAGTGTCGTGCTGGTCACCCTGGAGGCCAATGGAGACATGAGCAGCGGCCAGACCGTTGTTCTCCTCCAGGTAAGCAGAATGTACCACAGGCAAGACATCCTGCCAAGCTTCCGGACTGGGGGGAGGAGGGCATGGGGCCTGGACAAGGCCCCTGAAGCACCAAGGTCCCGTGACTAAGTTCCCACTGATGGGAGGAAGGGGGTTAAGCCAACTGGGTAGCTCTTCTGGAGGGAAAACAGTCTTGTAAAAAAATCACCCGTGTCAGTGGGCTCTGGGAGGAAGCCTTTCTTCCAAAGCTCCAGAGCAGCAGCCAGGGTAAGAACTGCCTATCTTCTGGGACCAAGCGGTGGACGGCAGGCTGAGAGATGGCAGCCAGGGCAGGAGGCGCCGTCCTTGGCGGCTGGGCTTCTTTCCAGAGCAGAGGTTTCCTTCATCCTGCACCAGAGAGTGGACCCGAGCCTCTGGAAACAGTCTGTGCTCCCTGAACCAGGTGCTGTCAGTGTGACGAGGAAAACAGAAGCTTAAAGCAGTAAGGATGGTAAAAGCTACAAGTACGCGTGAGAGGAAGGCGGGGCAGTGCTCTGACTTCTGCACCTGTTTGCCGCGGCACAGCTGCGCCGCTACGTGGTGACGCAGTGCAGGAAACGGAACCGTGACAGTGAGCCTTAGCCCCCCACGTGTAAGGTGCCGTGTGAGCGACAACGCCCGGCCCCGGAGAACGTCTTCTCTCGTGTCTGCACAGACAGAGCTGTCCAGACGGCCACGGGCCTCTTTTCTCTCTTTGATCAAAAACACTTCAAAGGTTTCCAAAGACTGCTCCTGACAATGACCAGTCAAAGCATTTAGAATTTATTTTTGTCACGCAAAGTCCTTCCGAACGCAGCACTCCGTGGTACGGTGTGGTTGCACCTTACTCAAGTTCATCAACACGCAAAATAACCCTACTCCACTTTGAAACCTTGAACCCCAAACTTGCCAACACGACTACCCTAGGCTTTTGCTGGGAGATGGAGGTGTTCATGAGCCACGGGCCTTTTGCAATTCTGAGATCAAACTTGACAGCAGTCTCTGCCTACACCGCAAAGACCTTGAGAGGCATGTGGCACAACGGTGACATATTTGAGCTCCCCCACTGGGTTCAGACCTCTGTTCTGCTACTCCAGAGCTGTGTGACCTTAGACAAGTTTCTTAACCTCTCTGTGCCTTAATGTACTCCTTCGTAGAGACAATAGTACCAAAGTCACAAGTTGCTGAAAGGATTAAAAGAACACAGGTAAAATGCTTAGGAGAGTGTCGGCATGTGCTAAGTGCCCTGTGAAGGCTGCTGCTAGTTTCCGTCATTACCCTACAGACGGGCTTTTGTTAAAAGACAAGTCGCCTTCCACTAATATGGCTCGAAGTCCACCTTCCAAGAGGGCTCTGATTTCTCATACACTCAGTGTAAACCAAGGCCCGGACCAGGACATACTAGTTGCACCTCCGAGCGCGGCCTTCTTCCGCAGCGTCCAGGGAAGGTGTCCGTGGGTTCGTCTTCCGCCTGCCTTGCCCCAGGGTCAGACCACAGATGCCAACACTGGCACCTTGCACTTGCCCCTTTGCTGATGAGAAAAATCTCTTCTAAATGACAGCGTGGTGTCAGGATCTCATTGGCGTGGCCTGTCGTGGGTGAGAGGGTCAAAGAGTGTGTGTCCATCCCCCAAGGGCAGGGAGCTTGGTGTGTCCGTCCCCCAAGCACCAGGGATGTGAATGAGCCGAAGAGGCCGCACAACCCATTAGGAGGGGGGCACGCGGCGGCCCTGGTCCGTGGCGCCGTCCCCTGGGCCAGCCCAGGAACTGTCGCAGGTTCTGGGGAGGAAGTCCTCTGAGGTCTTCACCCTGGGTTCACTGGGTCCACCTAACATGCCTGGGACGGCACCTGGCAATGGAGAGGGGAGTTGCTGAGCTAGCAGCTGGCAACACTGGAGTAGTCCTCGTGGTCTTCCCCACGGCCCACCGTCCCACGTGCACCTGCTGCTGGAAAGTGAGGCCGCTGGGGCAGTAGCAGGAATCCTTGACCCTCTGCCAATGGCTGCTCCGCCGACTTCAGGCCAACCGAAAGAACCGGCACAGAGGAAACAGTTGAGCTGATTATACAGGCAACCAAGGAAGGAAGCCACAAAAATGCAAGACAGACACTGAATACGGCCTTCCTTTGAAGAACAGAAGCCAAGGAAATTGGCTCACCAATGAGAATTAAGTGATAACAATGTGCCGCACATAAATCAAAACCAATTCTAAGCCAGCTCACTCAGAAAAATACAGGATCCTGAGAGTAAAACTGAACTAGGTGAGACCAAAGTTTGAAGAGTGAACATTTTACTTTAAAATGCTTTGTAAAGTGACTTGAGCGCTGGCGGAGATGAAACGCGTGGCCCCGGGAGAAGGCTTGTCCTCGGGTTGCCTGCGCCTCTGGCCGCACCGGTTCCCCTGGACGCGTCTGCCAGGACCTCCAGTCCAGCCGGGAGACCCCGAGGGCACTCGTGTCCCAGGCCAGAGGTCCCCTTGGCCGTTAGAGTACTGCTTTCTTCAGGCTCCGCAAGCCATGATTGGAATTTAAACCTGAGTGCAAACCTTAGGGGTCTAGACAATTTTGGATTCAGTGGGCTCGTGCTAGATTTATTTTGCTCTGTCTAGGTGCAACCGTGGGAAAGCTCCTTTGCCATCCCTCCCTCAACCCCCAGGGACCGCCCAGGAGCACCACGTGCTTCGGGAAGAACTCAGCTAGGCTTTTCGCTCTTCACTCGGCCACTGTTCGGTAGGGGCTTGGCAGCCACAGACAACACGGCCGCAGGTCAAAGGACAAGGCGGGACAGAACTGACAAGGAGAGGGTCTGGATCACTCTGGGTCCCAGGAAGAGACCGATGGTACCCTCAGATGGGGTCGTCGAGAGTTTAACAAAGAGACTGTTTATAAAGGGACTGAGAGTAAGTTAGGGGAACCCACAAAGGAAGACACGGTACTCAGGGCAACAGCTCCTGCTCCTGGCTGGGTTGCGCTGCAAAAAGAATGCAGTGAATTCCCAGCAGCTCAGCATGGAACGTCGTCCTCAGGGGAATCAGAGACCGGCCCCCTGCTCTCACGCCCTCCGCGGTCCCGTGGGGGCCTCCCACTGACAGAAGCCCAGGGAGACCGTGCAGGCGGTCCCCAGAGATGAGCCGCTGGGAGCGGAGAGGGCAGGGCAGAGCCGGGCGGAGCCGCTCCGGAGGGGCAGATGGAAGACAGCCAGCCCAGGGGCGTTTCCTAGAGGTTGCAGCTTCTTGGCCTCCAGCCAAGTGCCACCATTATAGGACACAACCTCCCTGGCCAATTTCAAAGCTCTGCTTACTGCTGGGAATGCATGTTTGAACAAAGCCTTTATTCTCTCTATTCCAACAGCAGGGCTGGAATTTAAAAAGCTTCATTTTTCAAGACTGGCTGCTTTTGATGTGTCTAACCTGGAGCTTACAATTTGGAGTCAAATAGAATTATTTAAACAAAGCAGTTCAGTGATAAGCACAACATGTTTTGGTCTTTTTCTCCTTTCCCCTCCCAACACCCCAGAGCATTCCTACTCAAAGGTAAGGGCTGTCCTGTGGCCACTGTGCAGCCGTTCTGAGCTTCCATCCCCCGGTCTTTGTCTCTTAGGCCTGGGTCTTCACCTGGGTGTGTCTGGGCACAGGCCACGGACGGCAGGCTCCCCCTCGGCCGGGCCCGGGGCCAGCACTCGGCAGCGCATCCCTCCTCCGACGCCTGCTCCCGGTTTGGCAGAATCATGTGTTGGCATCCAGTGTTCTAGAGTAATTATACTTTGTTTTCTTTCTGCTCCCTTCCCCCAAACCCATCTCCCTTTCTCCTCTGATTTAAGCCCTTTTCTGATAGCATCTTCTGTTCTCCTCAGCTGAGCTCCTCAGCCCCAAGCCTACACTGATCAATTTTATCTCCTGCCTTGACTTGTCTGCTCTTCAAGTCGCAGTGTGATCAGCATTTTCATGCCTTGGCAAGGACGCCAGCTCTGTCCCGTCCTAGTGTCCCTCTGGGTCATGCAAAGCCCATCCCTCCACGCAGTGCACCGGAGGGGTCAGAGTCATGGCCACCAATGCCTTGGAGTTGGCCCGTTGGTCACCGAAAACCATTCTGCTACGGAAGAGCTGCGCTTTTCCCACAGCCGTGAAAGCAAATGAAGAGAGCAAGGCCACATATTCCCAGATAGCAAAGAGGGACGACAGCTGGGGAAAAGCTCAGACACGGCCTGGCCCAGGTGTTCTGCACAAATAAGTAACAAATCAAAATAATGTGAACATTCCCTTTAGAAAGCGTGAGCTAAGCTTCCATCAAAATGATTCTACATAAATCAAACGAAGTTCTAGGCAGATGAATGTTGACAGAATGATTTTATGGTGGGAAGGATGGCTGGCCTGGCTTGGTGCTGGGGAAAGAAAAGGTGCAGATACAGTAACAAGTTATTAATGGACTTCACTTTTCACTTAGTGCTTAGTTCTGGACCTTTGGCCAAACTTACTGAGCAGAATCACTAAGTCAAGACCAAAGAGAAATGTGGACTGAAATTTGGATAATATTAAACTTAACATCAGACTTCTCTAATACATGATAGAAAAGACTGTATCACTACGAAAGTAAGAACGTTTTAGATACAGGGAATATTCCATTTTCAGGTTCAGGGCATGAGCAGAATCAAAGTCACTGTCTCAGCTGGCTTTTCGGCAAGGAAACCAGCAGCTAGCTCTTACCCTGACTTCAGGAGGACTACTGGGAAGGGCAATCCCCACTTAGCTAGTGAGGCCAGCTTCTCAGCAGGTAAAGAGAACACACTGCTCGAAGCCTGGCTCACTAAGCCCTGAGAGAAGGGTAAAGCTCCGGAGATGGCTTACGGGCTCCTGAAAGGACTGGAGGTAATAACCGGTAAGGGAGAAAGACCTTAAAACTCCAGTTTTAAAATAAAGTCTGAACAATTTAAAGCAGGTACAGGTTAGCAGGCGGATCCCCCCGGGGAAACACTCTGAAGGCACTGAGAAGGTCCTGACAGAGCTACCCAGCCAGGGCCAACACAGGCGAGTGCTGGCTTTGCCCGTTCACGAGTACCACAGTGTTGTCCACATTGATCCCCAGAAGTACTTGGATCATCCCTAGCAGCTGAGTGGATTTTCACGCGACAGATGAGGGCGTGCTCAGCAGGCCAGGTGTGCGTCAGGTCAGGTGGAGGTCAAAGACAATCCCACNGAGTACCACAGTGTTGTCCACATTGATCCCCAGAAGTACTTGGATCATCCCTAGCAGCTGAGTGGATTTTCATGCGACAGAGGAGGGCGTGCTCAGCAGGCCAGGTGTGCGTCAGGTCAGGTGGAGGTCAAAGACAATCCCACGCGGGAGGTTATTACTTTATGGAGGTAAAACAAATGCAAATTGCTTCTTTAGAATTTGTTTGGAGGGCCAAGCGAAGTATCTCTTCACCCAGTTTGACCTCGAATGGCAAAGTTATTTGCCCAGGTGGAAAGGAGATACCTAATAATACCCAGGGTAAGGATGTATTTTCCCCCATACCCAGCTTCACGACCTGCCCCCAAACTTATGTGCCTACCTTTGCAGAAGCAGGTCAAACTCTTAATTTGCACAAGGGCTTCTAGGACCTTATTCTATCCACCTCTTGTTAACATAAAAATTAACGTGCATGGGTAACATCTGTTTTTTATTGATTCAATCAATATATTGGGAATTTAGCAGCAAGTTAATGGCAAGCAGTTACAAAATCTCCTATTTTTCTACATTTAAAATAAGTTGTCTTAAATAATCTATAGCAACCTAAAATCACAAGAACACATGTGAATGGCTGAAGCACTTCCGCCGTTATGCTTATGGCAAGTTTATTAGTGATTTCCTAACAAAAGCTTCCAGTGCCAAGTGCACATAATTATTTGGAACCTCCACTGCCATATTTGGCTCTCATTTTCTCCTACAAATAATTGTGCCTAAATATAAGAATCTGAAGTAAAACTGAGCAAGTGTGCCCACCACCTCGTTTTGAGGGCGCTAGCCTCCTCTAAACAACTCTCGAAAACCTCTTGGGNGAGGGCGCTAGCCTCCTCTAAACAATTCTCGAAAACCTCTTGGATCCGTTTCAGCTGCAGCCCACCATCAAGCCGGTGGGTGGCTGGCCTTTCACACCAGGCTGCGTGGACATACCTAGCTTCGCGTTTCGGCTGGCGCAAACACAGGGCAGGGCTCAGCGGGGCTAAAGGCTAAAAGCTCGACATAGTCCTGTCCTCTCCCCTCGCATTTCCTTGTCTTAGCGCCAGAAAGCGCGGCTCTGTGGTTGTACCGCGCCTCGGTGAAGGACACTAGAGTTTCTTTTTGGTTTTAGGCAGGGCACTGGATTTAGCGATGAGTTTGGTTGCTGGTCCTTGGCTTGAAGTCATGGGGGGTTTCTGTGGCTCGCCCTGGAGTGCAGCTGGAAGGTGTCTGCAAGATGTGGAATTTGTACACTTCGCGTCCAAGTTGTCCACGTTTTCCTTCTTACTGCTCACAGGAGATTTCTTTTTATAAGCAGTGGACTGGAAATAAAAGAAAAGGCCTGGATTAATGTTCGGACAGGAAGCAACACATACCAGTTCAAAGAAGCAAGGGACGACGCAGTTGCCCAAATCTGCAAGTTGGAGCGCTCTGCAGAGGGGAGACATACACGAATCACACGGCAAAGCTGTGAGTAAATGCCAGAGGAAGTTTCTTTAGCATCTTCAAGACAAGAGGCTTGTTTAGTGTTTGGTGTGGCGCAAACTAGAGGCACGGTTTCAGACCTCCTGCCACGCAAAATGAAAGCAAACGTCGGGCAACACTTGCACAGGGAAGTCGGCCAGGACAGAACCGGACTCACGGCATCTTGACCAGATTTCCAGGCCGCCTCTGCGCTGACTCCGGGGACTGGCTTCTAATCCCAGTCACTCCACTTGGGCAGGTCCACGAACCTCTCGGAGTCTGGAAGCCTCACCGGTAAATGGGGAAAATGCGTTTGCGAGTTTACTACGCGGGTTTACTCTGAGAGTGACAAGGGTGGTGGCTGTGAAAGTGCTTCTTTCAACTACAAAACAAGTAGGAGGGATCTCAATAGGCACTGGTGTTTTGTCAGGTCACCTCACCCCCAGGCAGAGGAAATGGTCGTTGATTCTGCCGTCGAGGGAAGCAGAGTCCATTTTGACCTTAGACCTATTTCAGAAGCAATCTCTTCTCCTGAAATAAAGCTGAGCACAGAGTTCTGAAAGAGCAGAGAACGTCTTAGGAGAGGGGGGACACGGCAGGGTGGGGGATGGGACACAGGGGAATAGACAGAGTAGGCTTCACATATGCAGAACCGTCTAGAAAGGGCTCATACGTTTAACACTATGGTGAATGCAAAGTAACTCTATGCAGGAGTTAATAATCAGGTTAGCAATTTTCAAAGGATGTGAAAAGACTACAGGTAACACGCTACAGATAAACCTGGTTTCTTTGACCGCTCGGCTCTTGTGACACCAGCGGCCGTGTTTCATACACGGCAGTGGCACTTACTACAGACCCGCCCGACGAACCAGTGCGTCCCGGGCTGCAGCAGAGCTTGAGTTCACTCACGGTTGGGCAGCTTCATTTAGAGAAATAGAGTGTCCCCTGACGTGTGCCGCATTGCAGACAGCTTTACACACATGCCTCTTCAGAACATCGCTGGGAACGGCTTCGTAAAAGTGTATGCTAATTCTTGAGCTCGTATATTTGTACATTGAAAAATTAATTTGTATACTTTTGGAAATGTAAAAAAAGTCCTTTTCTCCATAGATTTTTTCCCCAACAAAATTTGTCGGTTGCTTCTCTGTGTATTCTTTCGCGAGATAGAAAATACTGACAACGCGTTAGCATTCGGCAACACAGCTTGTGTCCGCTCCCTGAGAACACCCACGTGCAGCACGGGTGTGAGTCCACGCCCGCGATGTTCCCGAGGCCAGCGGGAGGGAGCTGCTTTGTTGGGTGCAGCCCTGATCCCCACGACAGGAAGCCTATCTTGGAAATTTCAACTCATGAAAGTTTAATTCACTTGACATACAAATCCTCCTAAAAGGTGAATCTCAGTGTAACCTTCTCCCTGTTGACACTTCCACCTTTTGAGCTATCATCCGAGTCGTGGAGGAAGTGTTTTTCAACACGTCGTCCACTGCAACTACTGTTCTCTAGAGCAGGAACCCAGACTCGCGCGTTTTCTTTTTAAGGCGTGCGTATTCATATCTGGCTTAACACTTCCATTCTTCTCTGCGGTTCCATTTGTTAATGGACTTGAGTCACTCAAGTAGACTAGAAGTTGCATCACCAGGAAGAAATACTCAGAAACAGTCTCTGTGGGTGGGGCTAGTGATGCAGATTAGTTTTTCCAAAATCACCAGAGGCTCTGGTATTTTCTTCTCGCATAAGATATCTTAAGATAATCCTCAGAATTTTCTGGCAAAGGGGACGGGAAGAAGAAAATGACCCAAAATGTTTGCTTGCTCGGGTGCAGAAACATGGTATTTCTGTTTCATTCTAGAGCAAGATGAGAAAATGACACTCCTCAGCTACATTTCCTTCTTTACTCGTATCTGATTTTAGTGACATATTTTTAAGTAGGTGCACACCCCCATGATTTAATATTCACAGTGTTAAAAATCTCCTCCCTGCCCCCCAGTTAACTCAGCTCTGCCCCACATCAAAGACAACCACTATTATCAATTTACAGTGTACATTTCCAGAGAGAGTTCATGCATCTTCCAGCAAATATTAAGCGGAACCAAACCGAATTGGTAGTCATTTCTGCAGGTCAAAAACAGCCTAATAATGGCAATTTCATATGGTTCAGTCTAATCCACATACTGACATGCTTTCTTCTCCCTTTTTCACACCAGTGGTAGCCCACTGTAAGCACTCTTACATCTTGATTTTTTTCAACTAATGATTATCTTGAGAATCCTTGCACGTCCATACGTAAAAAGGGTGCTTATTCTTTTCGGCTATGTAGTCTTCTCTCGTTTGAACAGACTACAATTGATTTAGCCAGTCCCTTCCCAGTGGGCGTTCAGGTTGTTTCCAATCTTTTCCTAGTACAAATAGCGCTGCTGTGAATAATCGTGTACTTGTGTCATTTTGTGCGTGTGTAAGTATATCTACAGATACATATTTTAGAAGCGGGACTCCTGAGTCAAAACGTATATGGATTTGTAGTTTTGAAAGCTACTGCCACATCGCCTTCCACTGCAGTTGTACCAACTTATACTCTTACCAGCAACACGAGTGCCTGTTTTCTTATTTCTTTCTCAATTTGGTACTTAATACATATTCGAATTAATATAGTCAGCTATATTTTAATTGAACTCCAAGTTGGCCTAAAGCTGACTGCACTGAAACAAATCTCAATATTTGTTCCTTTACTCTCTGGTAACATCAATGCAAATCTACTCACCTTTATGCACACATTTACTGCAAAGGCTTAGCAGCTTCTGTTATAGACACATGTACCTTGTGAAATGTTGTGTGTGTGTGTGCGCGCGCGCACAGGTGCACTCTACCATTTCTCTTTGTTAATTTGCAGTTGCATTAAGTTGAGGATGCCATTGTTTAGAAATCAGAATTGTAAGAGCTTTCCTGAAGAGTCTGAGTCTCCCCTCTTAAATACCACCTCCTTGAAACTGTGCTCTGAGGCTAACAAAACATGGACGCAGTCTGGCGCTCACGGCGTCCTTCAGACTGGGCTGTAGCTTTCTTCACGGAGAGCTAAGCCTCTCATCTCCTTGAACACAAATGGCCAGGGCAAATTCCAGCTTCCAGGCTTTTCTCTAGGAATATAAACAGATCTTAATGTTGCAGGGATTTCCTTTGTAGGTTATAGGTTATCTAAATTTTAGGTTTCTCTTTCTCTTCTCTCACAGTTGAGGGGATTCCTCAGGGACCTATGCTGTCAGTGATGCAATTTTGCAGTTTGGTAAGTAACATGACAGAGAAATGAAAAGTGAAATTGCCAAGGCTATAGGAATTACTAAGATCTTCCAGGTCATAAAAGGCAAATAGAAGGTGCGGCTCTCCTGTAAGATTGTACGGAGTGGGAGGAAGATGAGAGGGGAATTTCAATATTCAGCTCTAGGGGAAAAGAGTGTAAATGATCATTATGAGGTTGTTGGCCATCACTGTCAGTTTAAGAAAGGATCTACAAATCATTGTAGGTTGTTCTCTGAAGATACTGGCGTAACATACCGTTGCACAGCGATCAAGAAAACCTGGCTATCATTGGAAAGCATCTTAGAAACAAAGAAAAAATCCTTCTATCCTTACATAAAATCATGAAAAATTCATACTTGAAACACTGCAATCAGCTTGAACAGAGATAAAGGAATCAGAGAAGGCTTACAGACAGGTTACTAATATGATTCATGGATGGAGGTTTCTTTATGAGAGAGCTCTTCAGTCTAGAAATATAGAGGACATATCGAATCACACTCTGTAGAATGCAGAAGGGGAGAGAGCTCAGCTCTGTGGAGCTAGACGGTGACTCAGTGCTGCGGTCAGATGGTTACACCAGGGGCCGGCCCAAGCAGCACTTCCATTGCTCCTCATCCTTGACAGACTCTTACCACTTGGGACGGTTGAAGAATAGTCAGTCCTACTGGAGGCAGGATGATGGAAAAGATGACCTTACAAGTTCCCTCCAGTTTCATCTCTTAGTAATTCAGCACCCTTGGCCTGATTTCTCCAGCTTGTATTATTAATCTTGGAAAGGGGCTCCATGTGCGCAAGGGGAGATATGTAACAAGAAGATTGGGCTAAATATACATATTTCATTATTCACTGGCATAACTTTAACCTGATGAACTCATCTGGTGATAATGGATGCAAAACCTATAAGCTCTAGGCATATCCCTGCAAGTTAATACCAGTACATGATTACTAGAGACTGTTACCATTTCTCTGAATTTTGAGTAAAATACATGCTATTTAAGTAAAGTGGTTTATCACCATAGCAACCATTTCTAGAGTCACACATTCAAATTATAGGCCTGCACAAGGTCCAAGTGACAGAACATTCTGATACAAGTTTTCAGCTCCAGTTTTGCTCGCAACGGTCACCACTTTCCTCACATTCCTATGGTTTTCAGGAGGAAGAAGGAAGAGAAAGAAAAACCAAAGGGAAGAAGGGTAATTAACTTCCAAATATATATATTTCTTTTATAAGGCTACCTACATAAATAGCTGGGCCTTGTAGGGAGTTAATGAAAATAAAATCTAACTTGCAAATTAGAGAGAGATAAATTTCTCTTTTCTTTTTTAGTTAAAGTACAATTTAACATACAGTAGAATGTACAAATCTCAAGTGTACAGTTTGATGAATTTTGACAGCACACAGATCTGTATTACCAATGCCCCAGTCAAGAAATAGACCCACTCCCCACAAATTGCCCTGGGGCCACATTCCATTCAACTGCCTCCCATCCTGAGGTTACCAGTGTCCTGACATTTTTCAACGTAGTTACTTCTCTAAAACTTCACATAAATGAAACAGCAGACAGTATGTGCTCTTGTGTCTGACTTCTTTCGCTTAACATTGTTTAAATTGAAATTTGTATTAAGATTTAAAAAAAAGACATTTTTATTGAGATAATTATAGAGCCCATGTATTAGTGGTTCATTCCTTTTTATTACCAAGTAGAACTCCATTGAATGGATACACCATGGTTTGTTTATCCATTCTTCTACTAATGGATATTTGGGCTATTTCCAGTTTGGGGCTTTTTATATATAAAGCTGCTGTAAATATATTCTACGAGTCCTTTTTTGAACTCAGATTTGGGATTTCTGGATAAATGGCAAGTAAATGTTTAACTTTATAAGCAACTCCCCAACTGATTTCCAAAGAAACTGTACCATTTTGCAATCCACAAGCAACGTAGGAAAATTCCACTTGCTCTAATATTTGCTAAAATATAAACTTGTCTTTTTAAATTTTGGCCATTCTAGAAAGGATATAGTGATATATCCTTGTGGCTTTTCCTATTATCATTTGCCTTTTCCTGATAACTAGTGATGTTGCCCATTTTTTCATATGCTTATTGACTATTAGTATATTTTCCTATCTGAAACGTCTGTTCAAATCTTATGGGTAATTTAAAAGTGCAGTGCCTTATTATCATTGAGTTGTAGGAACTGTCTCATTATTTGGGAAATAAGTCCTTTGTTAGGTGTATCTATTGCAATTTTTTTCTCTCCTGTCCGTGGCTTGCCTATTCCTTTTCTTAATATGCTTTAGATGAGAAAATGTATTTACTTTGAAAAAGTCCATTTGATCTGACTTTTTAAAATGCTGCCTGGTGTTTTAAGAAATCTTTGACTACTGCAGTTTAGCTTTTAGATTTGGTCTACTAACATTTCAAACTAATTTTTGTGTACAGTGTAAGCTAGGGGGCCAAAGTTCATTTTTCCCCATATAGATAACTTCTTAGTTCAGCACTATTTACTGAAAAAGAAAACCTATCTTTCCCCCTATTGAATGGCTTTGAAATCTCTGTCAAAAATCAACTGACTACCTAAGGGTGGGTCTATTTCTACATTGTATTTTGTTTCCTTGATCTGTCTATTCTTACATCAATACCACACTATATTAATTACTGTAAACTATATAGTATAGCTGAAACCACATCATGTAAATTCTCCAACTTTGTTTTTTTGAGCGATTTTGGCTATTCTAGGTCTTATGTGTTTCCAAACAAATTTTAGAATCATCTTGTCAATTTCTAACAGAAAAGTAAAAACCTCGATTTTAATTGGGATTGCTTTAAAGTTTTAAATCAGTTTGGGGAGAACTGACATCTTAACAGTATCAAATCTTCCAATCCATAAACATGGTATTTGTCTCCAAATATTTCAGTCTTCTTCAGTTTCAATGTGTTGTGGGATTTGGTATGAATATTTTACACGTATTTTGTTAGAGTTAAGACAAAGTGTTTTACGTTTTGTGATATTTTAAATGGTATTTTAAGATTTTGTTTTCTAATTGTTCATTGTTAATATATAAAAATACACTTTATTTTTGTATATATTTTATATACAGATCTTGCACCCTGTTTAATTCCATGGGATTTTTTGTACACAATCATGTCATCTGCAAATAGGGATAGTTTTATTCTTCTTTTCCAACCCATATAATTTTCTTTTATGTGCCTTGTTGCATTGGCTAAGATCTCTAGTACAATATTAAAGAGAAGTCGAAAGGGGCATCTTTGCTTTTCTCCTACCTTCAGCTGGAAAGTGTTCAATATGTCACCATTAAGAATGATATTAGCTTTGGGGTGTCTGGGTGGCTCAATTGGTTGAGTATCCGAATCTTGGTATTGGCTCAGGTCATGATCTCATGGGTCTGGAGATCAAGTTCCACATCAGGTTCCCCGTTCAGCAGGGAGTCTGCCTGAAGATTCTCTCCCTCTGCTCCCTGCCCCTCCCTCAAATAAATAAATAAATAAATAAATCTTAAAAAAAGAATGATATTAGCTTTAAAAAAAAAGAATGATATTAGCTTTAGAGGAGATTTTTTTAAATATAAAAATCCCTTAATATGTAAAAGAAGTTACCATCTGTTCTTAGTCTACTACTCATGTTTGAGTGCTGAATTTCATCAAATGCTTTTTTCACAACTATTGCGATAGTCGTATGGCTTTTCTCCTTTACTTATTAATATGGTGAATTATATTGGTTGATTCTTGGATGTTAATCCAAACATACATCCCTGGAATACCTGATCAAGAATGTGCTATCTCTTTTATATATTTCTGGATTCAGTTTGCTAATATTGAGTTTAGGATTTTTATATCTATATTTATGAGAGATATTGGCTAACAATTTTCTTTTCTTATAATATCCTTGTCATATTTTGGTATTAAAGTTATACTTGCTTTAAAAATGAGTTGGGAAATATTCCAAGAGTTTGTGTAACTCTTCTGCAAATATTTAAAGAATTAACCAGTGAAGCCATTTGAGACTGAAATCTTCTTTACTGGAAAGTTCTTAATTACAGATTCAATTTTTAGTTTTTACTTTTTTAAAAAAAATTATGTTCTGTTAATCACCAACATATTACACTTCATTAGTTTTCAATGTAGTTTTTAAAGTAAATATAATATTACTCAGGTTTTGTATTTTTGTATATCTGCTTTGATGTTTTTTAAAGAAATCTGACCATTTCATATAAATATTCTAATTTATTGGGGCTCAATCATTCACAATAACCTCTTGTAGGGAGGGTGCTTGATTTGCTATCCTTTTCCTAGCTTACTGAGATGAAAGCTTAGATTCATTATTATTTCTATTGTTTCAAGGAGTCAACATTATTTTATATTTATTCACATATTTACCCTTACTGTTGCCCTTCATACCTTCCTGTAGTCCGGATTTCCATCTGGGATCATCTTCTTTTACCTTGAACATTTTCTTTTAGCAATTCTTATAGTAAGAAATGCTGGTTAACAAATTCTCTCATCTTTTACATACTTGAAAATATTTTTTATTTTATCTTTATTTTTGAAGAAAATTATCACGAGATATAGAATTCCGAGTTGGCAGTTTTTTAGTTTTGTCTCATTTTCCCCTTAGCACTTTAACAACGTCACTCCATTGTCTTCTGGCTTCCATGATTTCTGTCGACATGTCAAATGTGGCTCCTTCAATGGCAATGTGCTCCTCCCACCACTCTCCCAACCCTGGAGGCTTTTCTAATTTTCTCTCTCTAGTCTAAAGAATTAGAGGACAGAATTCAAGGCAACCACAGACACAAGAAGGTAATGAGGGAATCCCTTAAAGGAGACAGCCAGAGAAGGGGCACCCTACATTCTGCCCGGCTAAAGAGAAATGAACTGACTGAAGATTTGAACTGCTGGCTTAGAGACAATTTGCAATTTGCATCCAACCAACTACCTGCTGGCTAAAACAGAAACAGAGTCAAATCCAGAGTCAGCGTAACAACACTTCCAATGTCTAAGATACAATCCCAAACTACTCAATAGAAACAATAATCAGTAGAGACAGACCCTAAANTCTTCTTTTCCAACCCATATAATTTTCTTTTATGTGCCTTGTTGCATTGGCTAAGATCTCTAGTACAATATTAAAGAGAAGTCGAAAGGGGCATCTTTGCTTTTCTCCTACCTTCAGCTGGAAAGTGTTCAATATGTCACCATTAAGAATGATATTAGCTTTGGGGTGTCTGGGTGGCTCAATTGGTTGAGTATCTGAATCTTGGTATTGGCTCAGGTCATGATCTCATGGGTCTGGAGATCAAGTTCCACATCAGGTTCCCCGTTCAGCAGGGAGTCTGCCTGAAGATTCTCTCCCTCTGCTCCCTGCCCCTCCCTCAAATAAATAAATAAATAAATAAATCTTAAAAAAAGAATGATATTAGCTTTAAAAAAAAAGAATGATATTAGCTTTAGAGGAGATTTTTTTAAATATAAAAATCCCTTAATATGTAAAAGAAGTTACCATCTGTTCCTAGTCTACTATTCATGTTTGAGTGCTGAATTTCATCAAATGCTTTTTTCACAACTATTGCGATAGTCGTATGGCTTTTCTCCTTTACTTATTAATATGGTGAATTATATTGGTTGATTCTTGGATGTTAATCCAAACATACATCCCTGGAATACCTGATCAAGAATGTGCTATCTCTTTTATATATTTCTGGATTCAGTTTGCTAATATTGAGTTTAGGATTTTTATATCTATATTTATGAGAGATATTGGCTAACAATTTTCTTTTCTTATAATATCCTTGTCATATTTTGGTATTAAAGTTATACTTGCTTTAAAAATGAGTTGGGAAATATTCCAAGAGTTTGTGTAACTCTTCTGCAAATATTTAAAGAATTAACCAGTGAAGCCATTTGAGACTGAAATCTTCTTTACTGGAAAGTTCTTAATTACAGATTCAATTTTTAGTTTTTACTTTTTTAAAAAAAATTATGTTCTGTTAATCACCAACATATTACACTTCATTAGTTTTCAATGTAGTTTTTAAAGTAAATATAATATTACTCAGGTTTTGTATTTTTGTATATCTGCTTTGATGTTTTTTAAAGAAATCTGACCATTTCATATAAATATTCTAATTTATTGGGGCTCAATCATTCACAATAACCTCTTGTAGGGAGGGTGCTTGATTTGCTATCCTTTTCCTAGCTTACTGAGATGAAAGCTTAGATTCATTATTATTTCTATTGTTTCAAGGAGTCAACATTATTTTATATTTATTCACATATTTACCCTTACTGTTGCCCTTCATACCTTCCTGTAGTCCGGATTTCCATCTGGGATCATCTTCTTTTACCTTGAACATTTTCTTTTAGCAATTCTTATAGTAAGAAATGCTGGTTAACAAATTCTCTCATCTTTTACATACTTGAAAATATTTTTTATTTTATCTTTATTTTTGAAGAAAATTATCACGAGATATAGAATTCCGAGTTGCCAGTTTTTTAGTTTTGTCTCATTTTCCCCTTAGCACTTTAACAACGTCACTCCATTGTCTTCTGGCTTCCATGATTTCTGTCGACATGTCAAATGTGGCTCCTTCAATGGCAATGTGCTCCTCCCACCACTCTCCCAACCCTGGAGGCTTTTCTAATTTTCTCTCTCTAGTCTAAAGAATTAGAGGACAGAATTCAAGGCAACCACAGACACAAGAAGGTAATGAGGGAATCCCTTAAAGGAGACAGCCAGAGAAGGGGCACCCTACATTCTGCCCGGCTAAAGAGAAATGAACTGACTGAAGATTTGAACTGCTGGCTTAGAGACAATTTGCAATTTGCATCCAACCAACTACCTGCTGGCTAAAACAGAAACAGAGTCAAATCCAGAGTCAGCGTAACAACACTTCCAATGTCTAAGATACAATCCCAAACTACTCAACAGAAACAATAATCAGTAGAGACAGACCCTAAGGTGACCCAGATGTTGGAATTAGCAAACAAGGATTTTAAAGCAGTTATTATAACTATTACCAATGATGTAAAGGAAAATATTCTTTGAGGAATAAAGGAGATCTCTGAAGAGAAATCGAAATAATAAGACAGAATCAAGTGAAAATTTCAGAATAAAATATAATACCTAAAATTAAATATTCACCAGGTAGGTTTAACAGAGAAATGGAGACTGAATCAAGCTGAAGGGAAATGATACCAGATGGAAAACTGGATTTTCAGAAAAGAAAGAAGAACATCAGAAATGGTAAATACCCCGGGTATGTATAACAGACAAAATGTCCTCTTAATTTCCTGGAAATATATATGACTATTTAAAGCAAAAACTAAAACATTGTTTTGTGGGGTTTATAATTATGTAGCTATAATATATATGACCACTATTGCTTAAACGCAGGATACAAGATGAATAGACTCAAATTAATGTACATGGAATTAAAGTAATATTTGTTATAACCCAACCTAATGGGCTGGTTCTCCATAGGGAAAAGATACATAGCATATCCTAACAGCCGTAGTCCCTCAGTGGAGCTGGGCAAAAGCCAGCCTTGGGAGAGGAGGGAAATGATTTGAAATGATTCACTAATACTTCCCTTCAACTGTGGAAGTCTGGCTAAGCTTGTGGTGAAAGCTAAGCCTTACACAGAAGGTTCTAGTAGGAGTAGTAGGGACAAAATCTTATGAATTCAAACTATCAACTGGCATTATAAATAGCATTGGGTCAAAGAACAACATATCAAGATTCATGTTGGCACAGTTATTTGTACCTGTATTAGTCATCCATTGCTGCAATTATACTATGGTGTTTGGGAGGTCCCCAAAATCCACCCCCCACCCAGGTTCCATGATTTACTAGGAGGACTCACAGGACTCAGCATATAGTTGTACTCATTGCTACAATGTATTACAAAGCACAGTTAGCAAAGGTAAAAGGCACTTGAGGTGAAGTCCAGTAGAAACCAGGCTCAAGCTTCCAAGGGTCCTCTCTCAGGAGTCAAAAAGAATGCACTTCGTCACCCTAGCAATGAGCTATGACAACACATGTCAAATGTTGCCAGCCAGGGAAGGTCTTAGAGATGGAACCCTGAGTTTTTATTGGGAACTGGTCATGTAGGCAGTCTCTGCCTAGCACCTACCAAAATCCCAGATCCCCAGAAGAAAAGCAGGTTGCAGCATAAATCGTATTGTTTGCACAGTTTGGGCAGAACGAATCATTCTTAATCAGATAATGATAGTAACCAAATCCATGTTCCCAGAAGCCAGCCAAGGGCCCACCCTGCAAGCAGGCCTCTTCAAGGAGAGCAGCTTAGGTCTGCTATGTTAACTCTTTCCTGTACAACTACATAGCAAATGACTATAAAAGTCTTAGTTAGCTGTAGGGATTGCCCATGCTAGGCTAGACCAGACTCCAAGTTTTGTACTGGATTCAGGTCTGCTACACAAATCTTCCTAGTTCCAGGAACTGTGGCTTCCTGCAGGCATGTTCTTCTCAAAGCAGGTAGCAGAAATATGAGAGGACAAGCTAAATCACGCAAACGCTTTTAAGGTCTGTACCTACATCTCACCTCTTAACGCTCCATCAGCCAAAGTCAGTCACAGAGCTAAAACCAACATTAGTGGGATGAGAAAATATCCTTCACCTACTCTAGTAGGGAGAACTGCAATGTCACGTGGCAAAAGTTGTAAATGAACAAAATCCCTTACAGAGAGGGATGAAGTAATTGGGAAAAATAATCTGACCTACCACAGTATCCGAGAGACCTCACGAAACTCAGAGGGCAAATGAGGTTGCAAGCATCACCTTATCACCTTTGAAAATGATATTTCTTGGCTTGTTCATACCCAAAAGGAGATATGCCCAAAGGAGACTTGAAGCTGACAGGAAAAAAACGTGCAATTTTTGTCATATTCTACACAAGTTTTCCAGTGATATAACAATAGAAGTAATAAAAGCTAACATTATGAAGTGCTTACCATGTCAAGAGCGTCACATGCATTATTTCATTTAATCCCTGGTTGCTACGATCATACTCCCATTTTACAGATGAGGAACCAGAGGCCAAGAGGTTTGTCCAAGGTCATAAAGCCAATAAGTGGCGAAGCCAGGATTTGCATACAGGCAGCCTAGGTCCAGAGCCCGTGCTTTTAACCATTATATTTTAAGTGCACGCCAGATTGCAAGGCTTCAATATCGGACTACGGAAGTGTGCCCAAGTGGTGGAAGCACCACCGAATTTGCACATGCTTCACACGGGCTTGGAAAGCTAAGGTTTAATTTGTCAAGAGAAGAAAATTTTTATCCTACTCAACTAAAATACCCAGAAAGCCTGATTTTTTCTCACAGAAATATACCAACATACCACAGTTCAACTGTTTAATTTCAACGTTATTTAAATTCAAACATTTCTTGTCTTTGAAGAACTGCTCCATGAATACATTTCATTGATCAAAATAAATTTTCAAAGTTTCTAAGCAACCTTGAATTTCTACTTTCTAGACGAAAGTATCTGCTACGTGTACCATCCTGTGGCACTGTAAAGGCCACGTTTTCAGTGGAGAAAAAGGATCATGAAAGGAAACAACTGGAAAAATCTTCCATTTTCATTGAACAAGTACATTCAAGTCTGTGTTCAATAAATAATTTAACAATGAAGAAGTATCTCCTTTATGAAGCAAGAATTCTGTAATGCAAATCTACATCCGGAATTTTTAGTCCCTCCCTCCATGGTTATGGGGAAGTGCATTTTAATTACAGACATTCATTTCTCAATTGGTTTTTGAGCTTAATAAATAAAGTATTGTATTGCTTATCAGAAATCACTGAGGACATAATGTTAAAAGGCATGTTCCTGCAATAAGCAATGGCCTGCCAAGCATCTCATCTGAAGATGAGTAAATGCTGTTGTAGGAGTTGAAGTCTTGGGTCTACCTGATAGAACGGATTAAGACCCCACTGTGGGGAATTTAGAGGGTTACTAAAGACACAAAACATTACCTAGATGTACTCAGCCTATAAAACACGAGATATACACAAGAGGACATTTCTATCCTCAAAGAAGACAATTACCCAAATTAGGCTAAAAATTAGAAATGAAAAAAAAAAGGACATGGCCAAATGCCAACTATTTGAAGACAAGTCTGGAAAAGTGTAGTGCAATACCTTAATCCAAACAAGAACGATGAGGAGATGCAGACTACATTTTTTCATGATGACCCAGCATTTGGAACTAAGGGATGATTACTCAGTGACACCCAAAGATGCTCAGTTCCAGTGTTTTGATTTTGTTTATAACAAATCCTCGCTTTCTCTGCTCATCTTCCAAGAGTTCTGCCACTTAGCTAAAAAGCATGATTACCCTGGCTTATAAAAAATACAAAATCAGAGCTCTAAATGGATTTATGAGATTCTCCAGAAGAAAGAACAATGATACAATGGAAAACAGGAACTGCTGGCAGATTTCCACTTCAAGCCAAATTTCAAAAATTTTAATGGAAAAAGAATTTCCTTAATTTAGTAGGTATAAGTTATTTATATTATCACATCAAATTGTTCATATAATCTAATTTTAACAAACAAAACTTTCCCCATGGGAAATACTTTAATATTCATAGAATAATTTTAATAAAGTTGAAATTTCACTCTTAAGAATATTAATTACTATATGAATCCTATGTGGACTCAAGAGTAAATGGCAAGTTCTATTTTCAGTTACCACTTGAGAACTTTATACTCCACTATTTACTGTTGTTAATGAAGATTTGAAAGAAAAGAAGTCATTTCTTAGCACAAGCTCAGCTTCAATATAATTAACAAAGTAACATACTTATTCATAAGAACCCATGAAAAAACTTAGTATGTTAAATGTATGAGAAGTCTTTCTTTTAAGGGGTAATACTTTTCAGAAAAACTCCCATACAAGGTAATGTGTTCCTCCCAAGACATCACAGCCAAAACCTAAGCATGGGAAAGTTCCTGAAAGGACACCCAGGGAAAACTCCTACCCATCTTGCAGGAATTCCTGCTACAGCAACTGTGACAAGGAGCTTTCCAGAGTCTTCACGAATACTTCCAGGAACTGGAAGGTGGCGTTTACTATCCATGGTCCTGCCTGTTTTATTGCAGGTGAGCTCTGACTGCAGAAAAGTTCCTCCTGCTAATGAGTAGAAATCTACGTTCTTAAAATTCCAACCTATCTGGTATAAAATGTATACCGCTGGTTATAGTTCTAGCGTCCATAAGCACCTCAAATTCCAACGCTTCTGTTCCCTGGTGTGAGGTAGTGGCTGAGAACAGCATAGCAAGTTCCATCACTCTATGACTTGCAGGGGGAGGGTTCCGGGAAGGGGAGGGGTGTGACAGAGCCGTGGAAAAGGAGATGGAAGACAACTAACCAAATATTTGGTTCACGACGGTATTTTATGTCGGATTCAGTGACAAACACAGGTACGAGCCAGGACTACAAAATACAAAAGATAATGTGGTTATATGTGGTGTATGTGTGAGCGTTTGTGTTTGTATAGATGCGCGTGTGTCTATATGTGGAATACACACGTCTGAGTGCGAGCATGTGCACAGTCGGCCCTCGAACAACAGGGGCTTCGACTGTGTGGGTCCACTTATACGTGGATCTTTTTGGATAAGGACAGCACAGTACTGTAAATGTCTTTTCCTTATGGTTTTCTTAATAACAATTTTCTAGCTTACTTTACTGTAATAGAGCATATAATACATATAACATACAAAATATGTGTTAATCGGCTACTAATGTTACCGGAAAGGTTTCAGTCAACAATAGGCTATTAGTAGTTAAGTTTCAGGGAAGTCAATAGTTATATACAAATTTTCAACTGCATGGGGGGTCGGCACCCCTAACCCCACCCCGTTATTCAAGAATCAACTGTATGTTGATAATATATATATTATATATGTATATAATATATATATATATCGTGCATGTGTATATGTGTGAGAAGGTGTTTGTATGTGTGTGTGTGTGTATGAATATGTATGTATAAAATGCCAAGTCAGCTAAGAGAAAAATCTTCAAACTATATTCAATAAGGAATGCAAACGTGGATTTTTAGGGTATTATTTTTAACAATTTAAAATACACACAGTTGCTAAGCATTTCAGGAGTTATTAACAGACCAGAGAGGATAAAGGGAATGCAACATACGTATGTTAATATTATGGTAAAAATATGATTATTTCAAAATATCTGAGTCATTAAATGTTAAACTTATTATCTAGACATTTGCTATCAAGTAGATGAAAGAGTTCTCAACCAGTAAGTTAAAATCAACCTACCAAGTCTCTTTCTGCAGGTTTCTGATGGCCTCGTTAGCGTGGGAGGGGCGGGCCAGCAAAGCACCTTCCTGGGAGCAGCTCAGAACTGACGCTCTCAGGCCTGAGCCGCACTGTGCCTATGCTACGCCTCAGAGAGCCGGAAAGTAACAGCTCCTCATGGCGGTCTGGGCTGCCCTGAGGTGAACAAAGCCCCCACTGGCAGGACACTCAATTATTAAAAAAGAATTCAAATATGTTGGCTAGATTTCAAGATAAGAAAGAGAACAAACCCACGGAAAATGTTTCCATAAACATAGGAACGAAAGAAAAAAGGGTTTGGGTTAATTGTTAGGATATCTGGTTAGTAGAACACTATCTGGAATTAATCAAAATGTTACTAAATTTTATTCACCAAAAAGAATAAAGCTCTATTCAGACCTAATAAGGCAAAATGATAAACCTATATAAACAGTTTTAGTTATCATAAAATTGGAAACAAGTAACTGGATAACGTAATAAATCTTTTTCTATGTAATACATAAACCCATTCCAAATTGTATAGTCTGGTAAAGCACAAAAATTAATTTTGACCCATGGGCCAAATATCGCACACCATCTGTTTTATAAATAAAGTTTTGTTGGCACGTGGCCATGCTCATTCATTTACTGTCTATGCCTATTTTCATACTGTTAACATTGTGACACAGACTATTATGACCCACAAAGCCTGAAATATTTACTCTCTGTTCCTTTATGGGAAACGTGTGCAGACCCCTGCCCGACATAATCACAGGCGCTAAAACAAACGTGTAGGCCGCAGTGCTAAATCATGATAGTCTTGGGGGAGGAGAGAACTTGACTTTCTTTGTCATGTAGGTCTTTCCTTACAAATCAACAACAAAAAAAGACAGAGTTGCAAAAACTGTTCCAAGTGTTGTGAGAGTATTTTACAGGTTGGAGAAATAGACTAATTGTTCTTCCTACTCGTTTTGTTGGTTGCTCCTACCTGTTTCTCCTCCTCTTCATCCGAGGTGCTACTGACATCCTGGACGTTTCCGCTGGGGCTGCCGGGTTGGTAATCTTTCAACTTTTCTTGAATGGACCAGTTGTCCTTTAGATCTGTTGTGTTTTCCTCATCACTTTCTGGGTTATTTTTCCATTCCTTCATCATTTCTAATACATTGGTTGGTCTTGCTGAAGAAAGCGTATTGCCCTAATATTCACAATGAATTTTTGGTGTTAGAAACAGTTTAGAAAATTGAAAAGATTTTTACATCTTCTAGTAATACATTTTCCTAAATTCAGTAAGTCACATGGAAAAACTATAATGCTGAGTAAACAGCAAAACTTCTGCTGCCCTTTGGCGCATCCTCCCTGCACTGACATGACTCATGCCTCTTGACAGAGATCATGTGCAAAAGGTTAGGGTTTGGGGGGAAATATGCAGGTTTGAAAGAACAATGCAACATGCTCCTGCAAGGGACACTAGGCATGGGAATTCCCTGGAATCAGAAGACCCCCTCATAGAGCAATTCTTAGAAAACTAAAAGGGAAGCAGAAAGAATGAAAAAAGTTGCCCCCAGTCTGGTGGGCGCAACAGTAAGGGCAAGCTTATATAACATCAAAATCTCCAGGTAGGAAAACTAAACTCATTCAGTAGTTAAACACTGGGTCCAAGAAGATAGATGTCTGATCTGAAAGCTTTTTAGTTGACTGGAAGATTTAGATATAAGGTGGTCATGATTATAACTGATTCAGCACACTGCTTTAATCCCAAATGTGACCACACCATACCAAAACTGACTGCTCTATATTAACAACATTTCTCTCAAATATTCCACTTAACGCCAAGAAATACATGAATGCAGTCTTAAATGGCTCCTGCTTGAGTAGGTATGCTTTAAATATTTTTGCTCCTAACTCAGACTATTAGAGAAAGTTTAGACAAGTTTAGATCACATTTAGATTAAAATGGGAAATCCAGGTGTGGGCACAGCTATGAAGTGATGCTACGGTAATGTGGTAAGTGGGTGGACTGAAGCATTAAGCATCAGTGACCGAATACTCTGAAACGGAGCACTTTAAGGGCAGACATCTGAGTACACGGTTTGTAGAGCTTAATATATTTGTGGTTAAAGACAGAGACACACATTAAGTATGGAATGGTAATAACTGAGGATCATTACACAATTAATTTCTCGTGGTTCTTCTATTTCATCCTGTTTTAAGCAGTTCTATATTCTTACCACTTTCATAGCATCTTGCTTTTTGCTACGCTCTACCCATAGCGTCCTCTACCCATTCACTCCCAGAATGCCCTTACCTCCAAGGCTTAGTTTAAGAATTATCTCTGTCAAGAACCCCAGAACTTTAAAAAAATGTTGTCAACTTAAACTCAGATGAAGTACAGATGGCGTTTTAGAGACCATAAAAGAGTTGGAATTGTCTAGAATGGTAGAGTCTCTGATATCTCATCTGAAAGAGTTCTGACCTCCAGAGCTCTGCCAGTAGCCCTGCTTGATCTATGATCCATCTAGCCTCTATTACAACTTTCTGGTTTCATCCTGACCTTTAACCCTAATTTTCTTGTAATCACAATGTCCAGGCTCCTGGAATGCGAGTACACAAAACTCTGCCTCAACTTGATTCTTTCACTAGCCTGGTATTATCCATGTCTGTATTTCCAGTCCTCAATTGCCCTTCCCTGATAAACTTTCTATAAGGTAACTCTTTGGACACTGTAGTAGTCACTAACGATACTCACCTAACATTCCTTTCTTCTAGGCATGTTGTGGAATTCTGCTTCTCTGTATATTTTGGGATATGACTATGTGACTTGTTTTGCCCAATGAAATGTTATTGGAAATAGTATATATCATTTCTGGGTGGAAATTATAAGAGAGAGCATGCAATTTATCATGTTCCCTATTCCTACCTTAATATTATAGGAGCACAGAGATGGAGCCTCCCTCAGCCTGCGTCCCTGAGCGAGGACAAAGTAAAACAAAGCCTCCTCCCCTCCTCCCAGCCGATCTGCAGTGGAAGGCATTGAGACCATTGACATTTGGGGGTCATTTGTTACCACAGCATAATTTAGCCTATCCTGATATAAATAGCAAATTATACATTTGCATTCTGTAAGTCACTTCCAAAAACCCCTTAAAAAGAGCCCACTGTACAACCAGCATAGCCAACAAAATTGTAATTACTACCGAAATCCTATCCCGTTAGTACCCTGTGATAGCCCATTTATTTAGGTGGTCCTTGCTTTGCACAGTCCTGATATGCATGAATTTCAGTCATCGTGACTTAGTTAAATAGCATCAGTCCCCCAACAACACAGTTCAAGTTTCAGTCACCGTGGTAGACTAACAATAATTACGTAAGGTTCAAACTTCACTGGTGGCTCTTCAAGCCACAATCACTGCGCAATTTATGGATGTGCATTGTGATCAGAGACAAATTATGTCACTTTTTTCACAGTCTGTTGGTGATGGGACACTGGGCATTTGCTACTCAGTTCACACACAGGCAGCAAAGTATGCGCTTGTGTTGCCTCCTTGCCTCCCTGGGAATCTGCCAGCTAAGATGAAAGGGCAGCAAGCAGATGGAAAGTGATCATGCTGGAAGTGAAATCTGAATCAAATGTCAGTGGAGTAACAGAAGAAGTAGCTGACCTTGGAAACTCCGCCACTGCCACCGTTTGAGAGAACCTAGGTATGCAACCAAAGGAACTTGGGAAGGCAAACTTATGAACATAAATGAGAGGAGAGCGGTGTGCAGAAAGAACAGAGGTGCCCCAGTGAAAGTGATGCCTGCAAAGAAGGTGACATTTAAAAAATTTTCAGAGATAATTCATGACATTGAAAGCACAAAGGATAAAATGCTGGAAGTTCATCCAAACTTAGAGAATAGTATTAGAACTCACTAAAATATAGAAAAAGATACTCCCTTCTGTATTGTAAGTTATAGGACAAGAGGAAGAAGGTAAGCACTGTTTAAACTAATTTTGATAAGTTTTTATTAAAAAATAAGACATTTTAATTCTTAATATTTCTAATGTTTGAGATTACAATGCACCTAGAAAAATCAGTTTTTCTTTTGTTTCATTTTCCATTATAACCAATAGTTAGTTTTCATTATTTAACAAAAAATTTTAAAGGGCACGGAACAATCCTAAGTTTCCCCAATGATTATTAAGATCATTTTGCAGTTTCAACCTGCGCTGTTATTTTTATGGTCTGAGCTACTATACGAAGCAAGGATTCCCTGTGTTATCTTCAATCTGCATCTCTAGCAATCTTGCAAATGCTCGTAATACACGTAAGAGCTTGATGACTGGTACTCTATATGCTTAGAGTCCCTTTGTACTCAAAGAAATGACCCTATTTCTCATGCCAAGGAGATTGTGAAGAAGAGAAAGGATTCAGAATAAGGCATTATACCCTCCGAAACACCCTACTATTTGGAAATCTTCAACTCTTTGCTTCCTACATTCATGTGTGATATCAAACACGGCACAAATGGTGATATCGATTCCAGACTTTCCCTGTTAGGTCTAAGTCCAGTCAATAACTTACTAGACTACCTACCCCCTTCTTGCTTGCAAGCAGCTGGAGGAGGAATTGTCTCAAATGCTTGGACTGACCAATGAATACATGGGCCAGGAGTATGTGTCCTGAGCCATGTGGGTTCAACAGAAATTACAAATGAACCAACAAAAATGGGCATTATTAGGGCAGACACTGTAAAGTGTATGTCGTTTCACTATCAGGACACTAACCTCTGAATTCCCTTTACTGCCTGTAATCAGGGGTCAGACGCTGAACTCATCAACTGTGAGGTAGTGCATGGCAAGAAGGCAGCAGTAACAGGTCAATAATTGGAGGCTTTCAAAAGGAGAACACCAACCTTCTGGTTACTAAACCTCTACTTGGTTAACTGACAGAGGGTTGAGACTATTTTATTTTGAAAAGTGGAAAAATGAACACTCATGGAGAAGCAGCATTGGCAAAAACTAAGGTATTATTAAATGGAGACCAAAATTGGAGACCTAAACATATGTTCCTATCTAACATACTTGCCTGTTCAAGGACTGTGACTATCAGTATTTTATAAACAGTAAGTATCTAATGAGTAGTTTTGAATGAATGAACGAATGATATTTATGAGCTGGGGTGAGGTGGTATGAAACATAAAATTGGCAAAGCTAAGGGCGCCTGGGTGGCTCAGTCGTTTAAGTGTCTGCCTTCGGCTCAGGTCATGATCCCGGGTTCTGGGATTGAGCCCCGTGTGGACTCCCTGCTCAGCAGGAAGTCTGCTTCTCCCTCTCCCTCTGCCTTTCCCCCTGCTTGTGCTCTCTCTTGCTCTCTCTCTGTGAAATAAATAAATACAATCTTTTAAAAAATTGGCAAAGCTAAAAGGAAACATTCTAGGTCTTTAGCTTCTGGTCATTTCTATTTTTTGTAAATAGCCAGAACTCTTTATTTTGTAATGTTCCTAAGTGGTTTTTTGTTTTTTTTTTACTTGAGTATAGTTGACACTTAGGAATAAATTTTTTTAAATAGGAAAATGGAATAGTCGCTTTATTAAAAAAAAACATAAAAGGATGCTCAACTTCACAAAATTAACAAAACCCAAATCAAAACAATGAGATGCCAATCTTCACTTAACACTCTGTGTTGGTGAGGGTGTGAAGAAGCAGGCTTTCTCATTTACTTGCTTTTTATGGGAGGGTAAATTAGCAATAACCTATCAAAATATATAATGTGCATCCTCTCTGGCCAGTAAGTCCACTGTTAAGAATTTATCTGATAACACATCATGCAAACGTATATTTATAAGAACATTTGTTGCACCACTGCTGTAATAGGAACAAACTGAAATAATTTAAATGTTCCATATTCATAGGGGACTATTTATTTTTTTTATAATTTTTTTATTATATTGTTAGTCACCATACAGTACATCCCTGGTTTTTGATGTAAAGTTCCATGATTCATTACTTGCGTATAACACCCAGTGCACCATGCAATACGTGCTCTCCTTACTACCCGTCACCAGCNCTGGCGTAAGGTGGTATCTCAGTGTGGTTTTGATTTGAATTTCCCTGATGGCTAATGATTTTGAACATTTTTTCATGTGTCTGTTAGCCATTTGTATGTCTTCATTGGAAAAGTGTCTGTTCATATCTTCTGCCATAGGAGACTATTTAGAAAATAATAGTGTACCCATAGTTTGAGATATAATGCTGCTTTTTAAAAAAATAAAGAAATCTTTCCAAGATACATTAGGTAGAAAAGAATAGCTTGCATAATATGACCCTGCTTGTGTAAGATACATACATAAATATGTATAGAATTTTTTTTGAAAGAATGCAGAGAGACTTAACAAAGACTATCTTTAGTAAGAGGGAATGAGGAAATGGAGGAAGAAAAGTTATTCTTCCTTTATTATTTACCATTTAAATCACTTACATGAGTAATCTCAGCTATTACCTTTATACGACTAGTAATTAATGTACATTTGAGTAGAAAAAGAAACAATGTAAGTTGCAGATACCCACATGAACCGATAGCACCCAGTAAAACCACCAAGCTCACCCTAATGGGCCTTGATGAGTGCTGGGAAGCAGCATATGAAGGTAATAATGACACTGAAGTAAGCAACTGCACGCCAGTAGGAAAAATAAAATTTTTCCTATAAGTCATCTCAGTGATTTCCTTTTATAAGTGTAGCAACTACATGAATGTACAAGGTTAGTGCTGATATTCCTAATCTTCAGGGGGAAGCAGCCTGAGAAATTTAGTAATTTACCCTATTCCAGAAGTATATTTCTAATTGCCTGCCAAGAGTTTCTAGCTAGAGGTGTTGTGGAGCCTTCGATACTGTATTGTATATTCAAAAGTTGCTAAGACAGATTCTTTAAAGTTCCCATCAAAAGAAAAAAAATTGTAACCATGTGAGCTGATGAATGTTTTAACTAAACTAATTGTGGTAATCATTTTACAATATATACATATGTCAAACCATTATGTTGTACACCTGAAATTTATACAATGTTATATATACATCAGTTATATCTCAATAAAGCTGAAAAAATAAAAACAAACTCAATATATTCCAAACAATATTCTCCAAATTATATACACCTGGCTATATGTGAAGACTTGAAAAGGGATGTGTGGACAAGGATAGAGTTTGCAGGGAATCCATTTCAAGACCCCCAATTTCCCATGATCTATTCTTTTTCTAAAGTCATCTCCTTAAGCAAGGATTTGCGGTAATCCTTTCAATGTTCTTTTTCTTAAGTTAGCTTCTTTCAATTCTTGTGATTGTATATTTATTTATTTGTGTGTCACAGAATGCTCATTTATCTAAAATAATGAACTCCTACAAATCAACAAGTTAAAGACATAAAACCAAATAGAAAAATGGGGGGGGAATACTTGAACAGGCGTTTCACAAAAGAAGATATCCAAAAGACCAATAAGCATAAATAAAGGCGACCAATTTCCTTTGTCATTCAGGAAATGCAGATTAAAACCACAAAGAGATGCTATTACATACCTACCAGAGTAACCAATAAAAAATACTGACAATAACAAGCACTGGAGAAGGTGGGGAGCAAACCTAGAACTCACACATTGCTAGTGAATGGTCCAATCACTCTGGAAAAGGGAGCAATGGAACCTTCTGGCTAGGGATGGAAATGTTCCCTATTTTGTTCTGGCTGGGCTGGTAGTTACACAAATACACACACATATAAGACTCATCAAGCTATGTATTTAAAATCATTGTATTTTAGAGTGAGTAGATTATATCTTAACAAAACTATGATGAGTTTAAAGATAAATTTCATAGCTTCATAGATATTACTACAGGAGCTTAATCACTTTCACTGCTATATAATATTCCATTGTTAGACCATACCACAATATATTCATTTAAGTCTTTTTCAATGTTTTCCAATAAAATTTCATAAGTTTACCCAAAGAGGTCTTAGAAATCTTATGTTAGATTTATTCCTGAATATTCTATATTCTTGGATACTGCATTACATGTCTTCATTTTTATTACGTTTTCTATTATTGATTGCTTGTGAATAGAAATGTAATTGAATTTTGTATACCAATCTTTTTTTTCCAGCTTTATTGAGACATAATTGACATGTAACAACACTGTGTAAGTTTAAGGGGTACATGTGTTGATTTGATACACTTCTATACTGATACACTGCTGACCCTTGAACAATATGGGTTTGAACTGTGTGGGTCCACTTATATGCAGATTTTTTTTCAGTAAATACAGTGGGTTACTGTAAATGTATTTTTCTCTTCTTTATGATTTTCTCAATAACATTTTCTTTTCTCTCATTTTATTATAAAAATATAGTATATAGTACATATAACATAAAAATATGTGTGAATTGACTGTTCATGTTATCAGCAAGGCTTCAGTCAACAGTAGGATATTAGCAGTTAAGTTTCTGGGGAGTCAACTGCACAGGAGGTCAGTACCCCTAACTTCCATGTTGTTCAAAGCTTAACTATATATCAATAATAAATCCAGCTATCTTACTCAGCTTTCCTATTATTTCAAATAATGTGTCTAATAATTTCTATATTATGATAAATAATAAAAGTTTTATTTCTGCTTTCCAATTCCCATGCCTTTAATATCTTTTCCTTGTCTCCAGTTAACTAAAAACCACAATCTTGGAAAAAAATATTGAAAGCCGACTTCCTTGACTAGAGCTTTATTTTATTTATTTATTTTAAAGATTTTATTTATTTATTTGACAGAGAGAGAGACAGCCAGTGAGAGAGGGAACACAAGCAGGGGGAGTGGGAGAGGAAGAAGCAGGCTCCCAGTGGAGCAGGGAGCCCGATGTGGGGCTCGATCCCAGGAAGGCAGACGTTTAACAACCAAGCCACCCAGGTGCCCCTAGAGCTTTATTTTAAAGGAAGTTCTCATATTTCCTATTTAGAATGATATTTGCTATATTCTTTTATAACAGGTTAGAGAAGTTTCCTTTTATTCCTAATTAAATTATGAATATATGTTGAGTCTTATAAGTGTTTCCTTTGAAATGATCATATGCTTTTTCTCCTTTAATATGTTAATGTGAGAATTTATATTTATAGATGTCTCTGAAATTAAACCATCATTGTATACTCAGCAAAAATCCAACTTGGTCATGATGTATTATCTTTTTATATACATAGTTGGATCCAATTTGCTAATATTTTGTGTCTAAGGTTTTATATCTATATTAATAAGTGAAATGGATCATTTTCCTTTTTCATAGGTTTAGTTTCCATCGGTCTAGTTTTGTTGTATTACAGTATACAGATCAAGGTAATACTGGCCTCATAGAATGAGTTTGGTAGTTTTCCTTCTGTTTCTATTTTTTGAAACAGCTTCAGGAGAATAGGTATTATTTCTTCTTTGAATGTCTGGTAGAATTCCCTGGAGAATTCATCAGGCCCTGGACTCTTGCTTTTGGGGAGGTTTCTGATCACTGTTTCAATCTCTTCCTAATTAATCTGTCTGTTTAAATAATCAATTTCTTCCTGTTTCAGTCTTGGTAGTTTATAGGTTTCCAGGAAGGCATCCATTTCTTCCAGGTTGTTTAATTTATTGGCATAAAGCTGTTGATAAAAGTTTCTAATGATCCTTCCTATTTCATTGGTGTTGGTCGTGATCTCTCCCCTTTCATTCATAGTTTTATTAATTTGGGTCCTTTCTCTATTCTTTTGAATAAGTCTGGCCAGTGGCTTATTGATCTTATTTATTCTTTCAAAGAACCAGCTTCTAGTTCTGATGATTTGCTCTACTGTGCTCCTGGTTTCTAATTCATTGATCTCTGATCTAATCTTGATCACTTGCCTTCTCGTGCGTGGGATAGGCCTGTTTTTCTGTTCCAGCTCCAGCTTCTTGAGGTGAGAATATAAAAACTGCACTTTAGATTTTTCTATTCTTTTTAGTGAGGCTTGGATGGCTATGTATTTTCCCCTTAGGACTGCCTTTCCAGTGTCCCATAGGTTTTGGACCGATGTGTTTTCATTTTCATTGGTCTCCAAAAATTGTTTAAACTGATTTTTAATTTCCTGGTTTACCCAATCATTCTTGAGCAGGATGGTTCTTAGTTTCCAAGTGTTTGAATTTCTTCCAAATTTTTCCTTGTGATTGAGTTCCAGTTTCAAAGTATTGTGGTCTGAGAATATGTAGGGAATAATCTCAGTCTTTTGGTATCGGTTGAGACCTGTTTTGTGACCCAGTATATGGTCTATTCTGGAGAAAATTCCATGTGCATTCGAAAAGAATGAGTATTCTGTTGTTCTGGGGTGTAGTGGTCTGTATATATCTATGACGTCCATCTGGTTCAGTATATCATTCAAAGCTCTTGTTTCTTTGTTGATTTTCTTTTTTTTATAGTAATATTTTTTATTATATTATGTTAGTTACCATACAGTACATCCCTATTTTGATGTAAAGTTCGATGATTCATTAGTTGCGTATAACACCCAGTGCACCATGCAATACGTGCCCTCCTTACTACCCATCACCATCCTATCCAAACCTTTTTTTTGAATCAAAGTAAATATTTACTTAGAATGAGAGAAGCAATATAATGGCATCCAGTTAAAATTTTAAAAAGCTGACAAATAACAGCTATTTAAAAAATCCATAAAAATATTTTAACTGCCTGAACCACCCCTATTTTTTCCTGTATCTTTGTTGATTTTCTGCTTAGGTGATCTGTCTGTTGCTGAGAGTGGAGTGTTGAGGTCCCCTACTATTAACGTATTATTATCTATATGTCTCTTTATTCTGGTTAAGAGTTGGCTTGTGTATCTTGCTGCTCCCCTGTTGGGGGCATAGATATTTATAATTATCATATCCACTTGTTGGATACGTCCTTTAAGAATAATATAGTGTCCTTCTGTATCTCTAACTACAGTCATTAGTTTAAAATCTAATCTGTCTGATATGAGAATTGCTACCCCAGCTTTCTTTTGAGGTCAATTGGCATGAAAAATGGTTTTCCATCCCTTCATTTTCAGTCTGGATGTATCTTTAGGTTCAAAATGAGTCTCTTGTAGACAGCAAATGGATGGGTCATGTCTTTTTATCCAATATGCAACCCTGTGGCATTTCATGGGAGCATTTAGGCCATTCACATTGAGAGTGATTATTGAGAGAGATGATTTTAATGATGTCATGTTGCCTGTGAAGTCTTTGTTTCTATAGATTGTAAATTTCTGTTCTGTATCACTCTTGGGGTCTTATTTTTATAGAACCACCCCCCCTTAATATCTCATGTAGGGCTGGTTTGGTGGTTACGCATTCCTTCAGTTTCTGCCAATCTTGGAAGGCCCTTATCTCTCCATCAAGTCTGAATGACGTTTTGCTGGATAAAGGATCCTTGGCTGCATGCTCTTCTCAGATAGAGCTTTGAAAATACCCTGCCAACCCTTCTTGGCCTGCCAGGTCTCTGTAGACAGGTCTGACGTTATTCTGATATTTTTCCCTCTGTACATAAGGATTTTCTTCCCCCTGGCCACTTTCAATACTGTATCCTTGGATCTAATATTTGCGAATTGAACAAGATGTGCCGTGGTGTAGGCCTGTTCTCATTGATCTTGGGAGGGGTCCTCTCTGCCTCTTGGACACGAATGCTTGTTTCCTTTGCCAGATTAGGGAAGTTCTCAGCTACAATTTGTTCAAATATCTCTTCTAGACCTCTCTTTTTCTCCGCCCCCTCGGGGATGCCGATGATTCTGACACTGGAACGTTTCATTGAGTCAGTAATCTCCTGTAATCTACATTCTTGAGATTGCATTTTTTTTTTAAGCCAAGTTTCTGTTTTAGCTTTCTCTTCTACCATCCCATCCTCCAATTCACTAATTCGTTCTTCTGCCTCATTTACCCTGGCTGTCAGAGCATCTAGTTTAGACTGCATTTGATTCATAGCATTTTTAATTTCTGCCAGATTCGCTCTCATTTCTGCCCTTAGAGATTCTACATTGTCGTTAATATTTTCCTTAATATTTTTTTCAAGCCTACACATCATCTTGACCATTGTTACTCTGAACTCCATTTCTGACAATTTGGTTATATCCATATCCATCAGTTCTGTGGCAGAGGCCACAGTCTCTGTCTCCTTTCTTTGCTGAGGGTTTCTCCTCCTCGTCATTCTGACGAGGAGAGATTGTGGGGATGCCCAGGACCCAAATTATTGACCAGGACCCAGACAGTGTGCACTTGTTTTACAGGGACCTTAGGGATGAGGGCTTCTTGATTTTTCACCCTGCCTTCTGGGGGAGGGGCCTGCTGCGCTGATATTCAGGCAACCCTGTTTGGGTAGAGTCGCCCTGTCCCCTGCATGGGGGAGGGGGGATGGGGATGGGCACACTGTGAGCCAGTATTTCTGGGCTTTTGTTCTCTGGCGGCTTTCCCTGGCAGTTTGCTGTGACTCTTCTGAGAGTCAGAGCAGCAGTGGCCGAATCCCAGCCTCTGTCTCAGAACAGAGAGATTGCAGTCCGCTCTCCACTGAGCTCTCCGGGCCACTTTAACTCTGTTTCCGTCAGCGTTGCTAAAAACCCTGCAGTGTCCCGGGATGTGCGCCCCACAGCCGGCGTCCCAGCCCTCACTTCCAGGGCCCGCACATCTCTGTCCTTTGTGCTTCTAACACCGCCAGCTGCCCCCCGTTCCCACGTGTGCTCCCGAGCTCCCAGTTTCAGTCTAGATCGAGTGTGCGCTCTGGAGCTCCGGTTTTCAGTTTGGACGCGCGCGTTCCCCACTCACTCACAGTCTCAGTCTGTTCTCTTGCCAGTGCCGGTCCGCGAGTCCGCCCGCTCCCCCGTGCAGGTGGCTACCGCTTCCCGGCGCCCTGACACGGCGGCTCCCTCCCCCTTCTGTTTATCTTCCGATATCTGTGTGCGGTTTCACGGCTCCCCGCTTCGTACCTCGATACTCAGCGCTGGAGAAGTTCATTTGTAGAGGATCCAGATGTATCTTCCTGCATCTCAGGCTGATTCTGTGGATGTTCAGGCTGGTCTGGTAGAACCAGTTCGATTCAGGGGACCAGCTGAAGAAGGGGTCCCCTACTCCTCCACCATCTTTTTTTTCCTCCTATAAATGTGATCCTTGTTCTTTTTTTTTTTTTTTAATGTTTTGCTATTTCTTTCTGGGAGCTTTTAGAGTTTTTCCCCTTGTTTTTGATGTTCTTAAATTTCATTATGACTCTTTCATCAGTTTTTCCTCATCTTTCCTATTTAGTATTCTATCATCTGTTGAAAGCAGAAGTCTTTCTTCTTTAATTCTGATTATTTTATCTCTATTATTTTTTTAAAGATTTTCTCCTCCCCTTTTTTACTTTTCAGTCTCAAATTCCTATTATAGGAATTTGGGCACTTTTACTTTTAACTCCATGTATCTTAATCTTTTTTTCTCTCTCTCTCTCTTTTTTTTTTATATTTTCAATTTGTTTATCTTCCTGTTTCCTTCTGTAAAGTTCCCTAATTGCCTAGTTTTTAAATTCATTCTTCAGCTGCACCCATTTCACTTCTTTACCCTATATAGTTGCATTCTATATTTCAACTATTATACTTAAATGGTTCTACTTGGTTCTGTTTTATTATTTATTTCATATCCTTGCTCCATATTATTAACATCTTCCCTTATCTGTTTTAGTATACTCACTTTGCTGACTTTTAAATTTTAGACTGTCTATCCTAAACTCTCCTAATGGTATCTGAAACTTGGCCTGTGATCTCATCTTCCCCAGGGAGTACTGGCTCCTTGGGAGGACAGGCCATTGTTCTAAGGTCAGATCCAGGCCCTCAGCCCAGGAGCTCAAGGAAGAGCAAGGGGTAAGAACCTTAGGCACCAGAAACCTGCCCCATCCAAGCTACTCCACAGTCTCGGGTTTCATCCTCGTCAACCTTCTCCCAGGAGAACAACCTCTGGAGGAGGAACTCCTAAAAGCACAACCTGCCAGTCTTAGCATTTGGAGTTCAACAAGTCAATGCCAACAACCAGTCAATTCCCACCCATTTTCCTTAGCTTCTCACTCAAAACAGGGCTTCAGTGCTGCTTGGATTTTATTTCTTCAGAACCCTGTGAAGGGACAGGCATCAATGTCCCAAGGCAAAGGAAGACAAGCAAAAGGGGAACTTGGGTTTTTTTGTCTTCCTATTTTAACACCCTGTCCTGGCTCTGGGCTGTCACCGCACCTGCCATACACACCAACTCAAAACAAATCCTTCATCTTCCCAAGGGCTTCTCATGCTGTTCTCTGAATCCTGGTATCCTGAGGGTTTTCTCTAAAGTTATTCTAGGTTTAATCTTCAGACAAGATGCAGTAATCTGTGCTAATTCAGCATCTTGGCAAGAACCAGAATCTTCTCTAGCAGGCCTTTCCCTGGGTGGATTTTGACAATTAACTCAAACAGATTTAAAGAACTGAGTGACACTGTTATGTCGAAACTCCTTCCATTCCCATCTATTTATTTACGTAAGGTTCTTGGTACCTATATCTTTAAAAACTAAAACAACAATACAATTGATGCTGAATGCTGTCTTTTTCTAACAATAAGTAATATTCAATCTTGGATGAATAAAGTATTTGGGGTGGGGAAATGCAGGCCTATCCATCCACTAGAGAGAGGCATTTCCAATACAATTGTACTTGTGACGCTTAATAATTATAACAAATTATAATTATGTTCTCTTGATTAATTATGTACTAATAATCATAATGATAAGTCATTATTAAGTAATTTTTAAACATTTAGAACCTTAAAATCACAGGAAATAAAAACAAGAAATTAAATATGTATTTGAACCTTTTTTTTTTGGCAAAATGAGACAAATGATAGGATGATCAATAAAAACCTTTCAAGCAAAAATATATATCAGGATAAAATTCTGAGAAAGAAGTGGAATAGAAATAGAAATTCAAAGAAAAGAATGAATAACTTATAGTTCCTGTTGAAGAAATTGTTCACAAATTTTTACAAATGGATAAGATGAATGTCCTATTCATGTAAAAACAATATTAGTTTTATTTTTAATTATCCATATTAAGGAAATTATAACCTTTGCAATTAATTAAATTTAGGGTGAAAATTTTTGAAGATCTACCTAAAGATATCTTAGGAGATTCACCATTTTTTCAATATTCTTTTTGGAATTACTCAAGCATAAACATTTGAATAAACCGTTCCAAAATACATCTCACTCTTTTTTCTAATCCATGAAACCAGCAATTCTTCTAGTTTTTCTTTTTGTCTTAAACCGCTTTCCCAGTCACTTGAAAAATAGTTTTGATTCCTTGTACCCCTTTATCTAACATTTCTACTTAGTTGAAAAATTATTGATTCTCTTCCTAACTTCTGATTTTCTCCTTCCTTTCTGTTCCGCTCTCTTTGCCTGAGTTCCAATCTTCATCATCTCACCCAAGCCCTATTTCAGTGCTCCAACTTCTTTTTTTAAAAAATATTTATTTTTTTATTTGAGAGAGAGACAGAGAGAGTGTGCGGGCGGGGGCAGGGGGAGAGAGAGTGAGGGAGATTCTCAAGCAGACTGCCCGCTGAGTGTGGAGCCCAACTCCGGGCTCAATCCCACAACCCTGAGATCATGACCTGAGCTGAAATCAAGAGTCAGATGCTCAACTGACTGAGCCACCCAGGCGCCCCAGTTCTCTAGCCTCTGCTTGCCACCAAGCAAGCCACACCACACACGCTGTTGTCAGATTATTCTTCCTGAAGTTCTGTCTGTCTTGCCAGCAATACTTCTACCAGCCCACTAACTGATGGAGCTGACCTGTGAGGAGTCTCAGACACTTGCTACTTGTCCCCAACCGCTCCAGTACCTGTCCTGTTTCCATTGAGACCCTGACTAGTACCTTACTATCTCTCCATCAAGATCCTGCTTCTGCCCTTTAGCCATGATCTGTCTGTAAGGCTCCCTCAAGACCTTCAACTCAAATTTATTCCTAGGGCTTTTCCAGCTTCTTCTCTCAGGCAAGACACTCTGTTAGAATAGGTGTTCTCTCCTCAAAATCTAAACCACAGACCTCATCCAAGTCCACCCAAATCACCCTATAAGGGTCAGAGGGACAAAGGAGAAACTCTCATAGGTTTGTCTCTGAACATGGGTCCTTCCAGTAGCAACCCACTGTCGAACAAGCCGAATATAAAGTCCCCTCCAGATAAGTCAAGGTCTAGAGTAAAACAGTTCTAACCTGCCTTTATAGTGTAATTGTCCACAACTTCCCTACGTGTCTTCTATGGTTCTAGAAAAACAGAATTACTAATATATTTCATGTGGTCTGAATATACTGCACATTTTTTTCTCTATATATATTTGTAAAGTTCTTCCTATCTGGAATTCCCATCCTTCTTACCAGGACTGTCACACTAATTTCTACTTTTACCTGTCCTCTTAGAGCCAGGTCACATATTACCTTCACTTTAAGTAGTTTTTGTAATCCCCTAAAGGGAATGATAGCTCTCTTCTTGAAAACCTAGTACTACGACTACATTATATAGCACCACGTTGTATGGCACTGCATCGTACCATACTGTATTAGACAGTATTATGGAGCACATTATATGTAAAATATATATTTTTACCTGTATAGAACATGCCATTGTATACTTATATATAATATATAGTATATTTGATGTATTATTTATGTTTATATATACACACACATATTATTATATACTCATTCGCTGCCTGTGTTTTTATTTTAAACCCTCTACTAGGCTGTGGGCAACCTGTGGGCAGGGGCTGTGCCAGACTCATCCCCGTGTCCTCCACAGCACACAGTAGTTATGCAATAAATATTTACTGAATTATTAACTATCTACCTATCATTGGAAATTGAATAAATCTCCAAGGTTCCTGCTTCATGACCTTCTTTGTAACATAATTTTTATAGAAACCTTCATTAAATGGGGCCTCGACATATTCATATATATAACATAATTCACAACTTAAGAATAACTAAATATAGTAAAATAAAGGTAAGAGTTTTGACATATTTAGGATGCAAATATAGAGTTGGAAAAAATTCCCAACAATTAGGTATCAGACAAGTTTCGTTCTCTTATGTAGAGTGTATATGTTAAGGCTAACGGTCAAAAGCTAATGACAAAAACCTGGATAATAACTTGTAAATTAATGAAGAAGGGCCTTATTCATACACTAGGAAAGACCATTCTGAGATTAGACCCCACACCTTGATGACAAGTGCCTTCACCAAATGTGACCGTAAAAAAAAGTACATCGTACTTTGTGGTAAATTACTTAAGAGGAGAGATTGCATTTTATTTGTCTTTGGACCCCTATAGTGCCTGATGGGTTAAAGTCCAAAGATACTTGTTAAAATCAATAAAGACATTTAATTGACATCTGTCCCGTTTAAAATAAGCCACCTTGTAAGACTGATGCACTAAAACAATAACGTCCTTCATTTCGAAGAGTGTACACTGTTCTCTACCATCTACGACAGCAAGTTACAACTTTTTAGCCTGGGATTCAAGTCCTCTCACAATTCTCTTTCCTTTTTTAAAAGTTCGTTTCCCACTTCTTTCCTTCAAGCATTTTCTCTGCCAGTCAGATTGAACTTCCTGATTTAACACTTGCTTGCCTCTGTACCTCTGGTCATTTGGCAATTTCTTACATCATTTATCATTTTCTTCCATGATTGTATCTTATACATAGCTTGTCTCTCTTAACAGGTTATACGTTCCTTATATCAGAGAACATATCCTATATATCTTTAATGATATTTTATTTATTACATAGCATAACATGGTAGGCACACACACAAACACAAAATCTGTCAAAGGAGTTACTGAATGTGTGAATAAAACCAAAAGAACTCAAATCTGGAAACTACTTTATGACAAGCCGTAGAAGAAAAATGTTTCCTTAATTTATAGCTGGGTTCTTAAATATAAGGGGGCATTAAAAATACCTGGGAAACTTGTTAAACATGCAAATTCTTGGTGTTAGTTGTCATAAGGGCACTTGAAGGAATACCAAGAAGCAACTGTAATTGCCTAATAAGATGGAATAAACTCTCGAGCCACTGTTGAGGGGAAAGAGGACAGAAAGGAAGAAACAGACCCGCGAGGATCACGGGAACACCCCAGGCCACGGGAGTCACCGTCAAATCTTCCTTTGTAGGGAAGTCATTTCTTAGCTGGTTTTCCTCATATCTAATCTTTGACTTTTGAAATCCGGATGACAAATGTGTTTATTTTAAGTTGCATTCACTTAAATGTACATAGAGGAACTATGACTATTCTTCTCAGAACATTCTGCAGAGATATACCATATTTCAAAACACACAATACATAGGCTGAACCATAAAAACTTTTTATCCAATAAAGCTCTTTGAAAAAATGTCACTACATGTTAGATATTGCAAAAGATAAGCTCTGGTTATAAAGCAGCCAGGTACTGAGAGAAGTAACGTATTCTTTTTAGATTATTTCAAACAGAGGATATGAATTACAGGAAGACTTCAAGTGGTTAAGAAGAAAAGAGTTTTGCCTTTCAGAAGTTTATCAAATGCCAGTATTCTAAACTTCATACACTGAACTCCTTGGGGTAGTCCGATATAGTACACGCTATCTGTCACTTCTCTATCCATTTGGCAAAGACTACATAGAGACAAATGTTACAGAGGCTCAAAAATGGAGACTTCTGGAAAAATGACCAAAGCCAGAAATAAAGCTGTACTAATTAGAAAACAAATAATTAAATGGCCAAACCCGAATGTTATGTGATGCTGAAAAGAGAGAGATTTCTCAGGCACACCATCTGTTTCACAGTTTTTGATTTTGCTGTACTATAAACCTCAGAACGGTTTTGCAATGATCTAGCTGCTAGCTCATTTGCACAATTACTTTAGGCCAGAAATACTGATTGCACAGAATCATTTCAGAGATCAACACATTCACAGAAGAGGGCAGATATAACCCAGCTTTCAGTGAAGACTGGTTTTTTAGCTCTTGAAGGAAAATATATTATTTTAAAAAATGATTAGAAATTGCAAAGGAAAACTAGAGAGTTGAAAAAAAGGGTGATATCACTATAAGTTTCTGATATGTATCTGAACTTACCTGGGCCCACAGGGTCACCATCAACCCTTCTGTCGGCCAGTCTAATGGAAACTCCTCATCTCGTCTTGACCTCTCAGCAGCATTTATCCAGGAGCTGACGTGCTCTTACTTTCTCCAACATTCTTCTCACCTAACTACACTGGCACCACTCTCCCGATTTTCTTCTCTCCACATCAGCCAACCCTTCTCAGCCCCCATGGCTGGCTTCTCCTCTTCTGGTTGTTGTAGTGTCCAACGGCAGGTGCTGGGCCTCTTCTCCTTTCTGTCTGTATTTTCTTCCTAATTTATCTCTTTAGCCTAATGACTTTACATGGCATCTATACACTCGTGATTCCCAAATTTGTATCTCCAGCTCGGACTTCCCCAGGTCCAGACTCATATATTCGATTATCTATTTAATATCCCCACTTGGATGCCACATAGGCATCTCAGACTTTGCATATCTAGTATGGAACTCTTGATCCACCAGCAGCGCCCCCCCCCGGAAAAAAAGCTATTTTTCCACAGTGTTCCACATCTCAGTAAATGGCACCGCCATGGTCCCACCAGCTATTACAGCAAAATCTGGAAGTCATCCTTGATTCCTCCCTTATCCTCTTTCCTCATCTAAGCCACCACCAAGTCCTGTCAACTATACCTAAAAAACGTACTGCATTTATTTCTCTCCAACTCTGTTGCTAGCACCCTGACCAAGCCGCCATCATTTTGCAACAACGCCACTGCAGTGTAAGCATATGCGGTATCTCCAGTATCTAGCACAGTGTCTACCAAACAAGAGACGTACAATAATTTTTTCAGAGATGAATACTGCTTAGCAGTAGTTCCTATGTGTCTTTAGAAATCTCCAGTCTCAGTTCTTGGACATTTTCTGAGATACCTATAGATTTATTCATTTGTTGACTCATTCACTCATTCAGCAATCGTTTATTGAGCGTAGATTAATTAGGATTAGGCTCAATAACATATTTGACAGTGTGTTAAAGATGGCAGAAGTTTGTCTCCTCCTCCTATGAAAAAGCCTGGAGGTCAAGGGCTGGCATGGCGGCTCTGAGCTAAGAGCCCTGCTTCCTTGCATCTTGTTGCTCTGCCAACCTCAGTTTCTGGACTCCACTTCATGGTCTAATATGGCTAGCCAAACTCCAGCCATCACATCTGTATTCCATTCCCCAGGAAAGAAGATACGCCCAAGGAATGCCATACGCCCTCCATTTAAGGGCACTTCCCCAAAATTGCTTCTACTTCTGCCATCATGATAACTAACAAAAACTGGGGATAACCAGCAAGGAAGACCAGATAGCAATGCTTCCAGCTACAAGTGAAGATCCTCGTTTCCAGAGAACGAGAAGAGGATAAATATTGAGAGGTAAGTAGCAGCTTCTTCCAAGGTTCTGTTGTGACCACGTGATGTTCTAGTACAGGGATACAAAGCTCGGAAAGACACAGGGTCTATGCTGAAGGCAGCTAGTCTGATGGGGGGAAGAATATGTAAACGAATAATTGCTCAAGGTTTCAGGCCAGGTAACAGCCACTCTTAGAAGATCTTGGTTTTTCTAAGCCCCTGAAGATTCCTTGCATCCAAAGAGTTGAAAGAGAAGTGGACGGTTCCAAGGCTTTACATCACTTAACTATACAGACTGCTTCAATATTACAGTTTTCATAATGGGCATTTCTCAGCTTTCTTCTACCAGACTTGATACTGTCATGGCTTGGAGCAAAGCAGAGTTCATTTAAACCTCTATAAACATATATAAACAACTGTGGTAATAGTTTAAATAGTTTGAAAATACCCATTTCAGAAATGTCTTAAGACTCAATAATTTTCTTAACTTGTCAGAAGGTGAAGATAATTGACTGTTTTAAGACTATATATAAACTACAGGACCAAATTAAAAAAAAAAAAAAGCAATGGTAGCTTGTCAAAAAGAAAACAAAGAAGTGATCTTGTAACTTACTGTTATCCACTGGTAACTTACTGTTATCCACTGGTAACTTACTGTTATCCACTGGTTATCTAGTAGTTCCTTAGCTGTGATTCTGTGAGCGGGATCTACTTTCATAAGCTGTTTCAAAACACTTTTAGCTGCAAATAAGGAAAAATCCTGAAAAATCTTAACTACAATTAATACCACACATTTTCTAGTTTGTCCCAGATCAGGTCTATATAACATGAGAGGAAGATTCCAATTACAAGATAAATATCATCAGAATAAATGGATAACAAATAAAGTTTCGGGCCTAAAGTGAGGTTTTATTGCCTGGATTTGCTGGTTTATGGTCTACAGTAAAAATGGGCTAGATAATCAGCAATTTCCTCCTCAATTTTTATTATGTAATTTCTGTTTTTGTCGGAAGTTTTGACTACAGCAATCACGGCGAAGAGATCACTGTTTCCACAAGTAAATAGTGTTTATTTCTACAAGAAGTTTGATGACAAAACAGAGATTGAGAGTATTTGAATTACTGGCCAAGTTTCTTATTATGTAATTTGCTTTAGTAAAAAATGACAGATCTGTACTTGCCACGGTCACTTACGGACTCCCAGACTGGATCTTCAAAACGTAGTTCTCCCTTTCTTATTAGCTCAAAAAGCTTCTCTTCTGAGCTTGCCAAAAAGGGTGGTTCCCCACATAATCTACAACACAGGCAACCATTCTGTTTAGATTTTTTTAAATAATCAAAACGAGGCTATCAAAAATTAAGTTTCCATAGAACTTGGAAGTAGCGGTGCTTCAAATTTAAGTAAAGAATAGATAGAGGCGGGTATCTCTCTCTGGATGTAGAAATGGGAGCGAAGGAACTTTTGCAAGATCAGTGATAGGACCTTATATACATTGAAATCTCCAGATAAGCACAGGAGCCCAAGGTCTTCCAAATGGGGAAAACTAAGCTTAAATAGGACCAAACTACAAGCAGGTGGGTGATTTTAAGTGCACAAATAATAGTGGAGATACACTTCACTGTGAGCAAAGGTAAGGTAATGCTTAAGGTACATAATTCAAACCGGACTTAGAGGAAAACATACTGAGTTATCAGACTCCAGTAAGCGTTTTTAGAATCTAATGACCATGTAAGGGCTTTATCCATGGTAAAATACTACACCAATGTTAGTATGAATAAACCAAGAATAACCTTGGGTCTATAGGCTCTGAGTCAAAGCCAAAAATCCATTAAAAAGGCCACAACTCTTCAAAAATGGTATACAAAATGAAGACCGTCTGGATGAGGAAAATCCAATGATGATGATGATTTGACCTCTCAGTCTGGAATGAAAGCTGATCGTACGTAATGACCAACATCAGTAAAACCACCGGCAGTATGTATAAAGTAAACATGGGGTTGAGGCACATTCTGTAATACAGGGACTGTGTGTCTTCAGAATCTTGTAAAAGGAAGTATTATATTGGAGCCCCTGGGTGGCTCAGTCGGTTAAGTCTCAGACTCTTCATTTCAGCTCAGGTCATGCATGATCTCAGGGTCATGAGATTGAGCCCCGAGCCCAGAGACAGCTCCACACTGAGTGTGGAGTCTGCTTGTCCCTCTCCCTCCCCCTCTGCCCCTCTCCCACTCTGTCCCTCCCCTCCCCACCTCGTGCACACCTGTGTGCACTCTCGCTCTAAAATAAATAAATAAATAAATACAGCTTGTTTTAAAAAAGGAAGTATTGTACTATATTTTACAAAGAAGCCTGTGCTTCAGTAAGTAATCCAGTCCAAAACCAGAAGAACTTGCTTAAAAGTTAAGTTCAATTCTTCACAGTACATTCTCAACAAATGTTAGCCGCCATCTTTAGTATCAACCCCAACAGCTGAGTAGAAGCCTGCAGCCAACAACTGGGTCTTCTCAATGACAACCAGACAGAAGATGGACCTGGACTCATCACAGAGGCAACACTGTATGCCTGTTCTTCAACTCTCAGGATTATGTTTTTCCACTTTATTACTGAAAGAATAAAATGGCACAATGCCATTATGCTTCCCAAATGCTAGCCTATTATGGACCTAAGTATAATGATCTCTAAGTCTCCCAGCAGTTAGATTTTTACTGATTTTTCAAGTTCTATTTTTAAGTTTTTTAAAAATCTTTGCCATGAACATTTTCTGAATTAATCTAAGTTTGATAAATATTTCACATGACAATAAGGATGATGATGACAATTTCCTAGGGGAAAAAGCTGCTTTCATCCTTGCAGTTTATCAACCTAGGCTGGAAAACAGAGCTTTTCATTTGCAATAGTTTCTTGTTAAGATATCAGTATTTATCAAATTGGTCTGCAATCTCTTATTTTAATGCTTTTTATTTCTCCAGCTCATTCTGACCCTCTTCTCTCTGATCCTATTTGCCTCACTAGTGTTTAGTTTTACGATAAAAAAAAAGAAAGCCAGAAAAATGGTCTTATGGACAATTACTATCTATTATAACAAGTACAGGCCAGCAAAAGTCCAGCTCAGTGAGTCTGTTAACAACCAGTGATACGCACATTCACCAATTTCTCAGCTGCCCCTGCACTGCCTGACTAGCATGCAGCTATAGCTTAAGGGCTGTGTTTTTAAAATCCCACTTTTTTCTGTCCTTTGCAATTTTACTTACACAAAATGTATCTAATGGTTGGTCAATCAGCAGCATATGAAATTTTATGACAGCAATTTTCTGCACATCCAGAAAAGGGAATCCAAGACATGAAAAATGCCTCTTAAAGCCTTTCTATTATTTTCTGTTGCCTATGCCACGGGAATCACAACAGCAGAGGATAGTACCCGTGAAGAGTATTTATGTTAATTTCACCTTGAGAAAGTATGTTATCATTGTCCAATTAAGCAGAAATGAATCAGGGGTAACTGATAAACAAGAAAATAACCCCCCTGGAGAAGGTAATATGTTTGTGCCCTTGGTGAAAGAAATTATCTATAAGAACACGGGGCTCAGGCAAATTAATGAATAGGCGCTGATTAGCTAAGTAAGAGTCAACGGTAAAGGAAAAAAAGATGTCATTATGATGATATGCAGCCGTGCTCTGAAGCAGAAAAATTAAAATTATATCTTTAAGAAGGAGAAAAAATTTTAGATATGTACTATACTATCACTTTCTTTAACAACAAATTCAAACTAAGCAGGCAGCAAACACCCCATGAATTGTGTAATAATAGATTACATATATTATGTTTGACTTGTCTGGAAATTCTTACAAGTATAAAACACTAATTTAAAACAGTGATATTTTAAATTAAAAACTAAGGCTCAGAATTTTTACAGTATGATTCTAATTAGCACAAAACAATGATCAAAAACTTTGTGACTACGTTTAAACTTCGTGCAATCTAAGCAGTGATGTGTGCTGACCATCTGTACTTATAGCTACAATCTACATCTTCCAATTTCTACTGCCTGTGTGTTCCATTTCACAGCACTGTGAAAATCTAACTACTGTGATGTCAGTATTTAGAAATGATCTGGAAGAGCTAGTGCACAGTGAATCTTCAATATGACCATAAAACTAATGTTGCATCAGCATAAAAATGTTCATACTCACCATGAGGCAGAACAATGGCCACGAACTTTTCAGAACACCTCTTAGACAGTTCGTTTTAATTCAATTTAACAAACGTACTGAGCACTGACTGCATGCCTACTATGGTACCAGATACCAGGGATGCAGAGATGAGTAACATAAGCTCTCTGACTTTCATGGAATTTAGAGCAAGGAAAACAAAAACAGAAAAAATACACATACTCTAATAATTAAATTACAATAGTATAATCTAGTTTTTTAAAGTGCTATGAGAACACAGGAAAGTGAACAATTCTATCTAATTCCCACATGTGCAAACTTTCCTGATGAAATATTATTGTTTTTCTTTCCGTGTGATTGTTTTGCATGCATTTTTGTATGTTGCTTTAAATCCTCTCTGGAGTGTGGGACTGTATATACATAATGAATGCAGTAACTCTGCTGGGGTAGATAGGACTTAGGGAAACAGAAGGCGCTAATGTTTGAGCTGGAGGGCCCAGGAGAAAGCTTAGTAGAGAAGTGAAAAAACATTATAAGCGGAAGGAACTGCATGCAAAGACCCAGAGACATGTAATACAGGGTATGTGAATCATAAAGAATGGCCTAGAGTGGCTGCAGCATACGGCGGGTGCATGGGGTATAAGCCCAGCCCAGGACTGGAAAGGCATGCTGGAGCCAGGTCTTGGGAGACTTGAGTCATCCATGCTGGGAGGCTCTGACATTTTTCTGTAACAAGGGAGAATTACCAGAGGTTGTGAATCAGAAAGGTAGTACAGTCAGATTTGTGATTTAGAAAGACAATCTTGACAGCGATGTGAAGGATGAACTGGGGAGGGAGACCGGAGGCAGGGAGAACAGTCAGACAGACACTGTACTATTCTAGAAGATGGGTCATAAGGAGAAATGATACAAGTGAAGAGAGATGAAGGAAGAGGTTAGGACACTACAAAGGGAAAATGAACAGGACATGGGGTTTGATGGAATCTGGAGAGTGATAAAGAAGGAAGAGCCAGAAATAGCGATTTTTTTGGTAGCAGTAAGAAGGCTGGGAACTATAGAATACTCCCTGGATCCTGGGCTGAACCCCTGTCCAGTTAGTGTTCACTCCTCACATATGCCCAGTCCATAGGGTAGCTAAGTGCCAGGCCCCAGTACCTCTCTCTATCCAAGGGGCTATAAGTGAATCTCTCGAGAAAATACAAAGAAACTTTCTGGTCTGTAGCAAAGGTCAGAGAGGTGTCAAGCAAGTTTTTCACTTGGCTCAAATCATACCAGGTATTGTAGCATTTATAGGTCAATGAAAAGCAAACTTGTATGTTATAAATTTATAGTATTAAAAAACTATCTAATTGAGCTAGCTGACAACTAATAAGAGAGCTTCTAGAATGGCTTCCCAATTGTTTTTTTCAGTCACTTTTTTTTTTTAAAGATTTTATTTATTTATTTGACAGAGATAGAGACAGCCAGCGAGAGGGGGAACACAAGGGGAGTGGGAGAGGAAGAAGCAGGCTCATAGCAGAGGAGCCTGATGTGGGGCTTGACCCCATAATGCCGGGATCACGCCCTTTCAGTCACTTTTAAAAAACTGTATTGTCGAGTTTGCATTTAAAATCTATGTAATTCTAGTCTGCTGTTAGAGACGATCCATTCATTTTACACCACACATTTCCCAGGCTACTTACAGAATATACATGATGACACCTATGCTCCAAATGTCACACTGCTGGCTGTAGTCGTGGGCATTGGTAACTTCAGGGGCTGCCAAAGAAGCAGAAATGAAATAATATTAATAATACAAAAAATGAAGTTTAGACGCTTAAACACAAAGCATGAAAAATGTGCTGATGTGTTGTAATTTATTTCCCCACAGGGAAAAAGAGAACCAACAGCAGATGTTAAATGAATAATGTACAGGCCTTAACAATTGATGTCACTGTACCCTCACTCCTGTCATTTAGCTTCTAATGGAATGACGGCGTAAACTGAGTAACTAAATGTACTACTCTCCGTTCCTTTGAAATTGTTAAGAAATGATTTTGCAAAGATTGTGTAGTTATAGTAGAAGACAACAATATCTCAGTTCTTTTCCCAAAATAGAATTGAATACATGCCTTAAGTGGATATAATTTAAAGCAAGCCCAATATGTGGAAATCTGGATTCCCAGAGAAACTAAGATAAATGGTTATAAATCATTTTAGTAAAATAATAATAATAACATCACTCCTATGACAGAATACGAATTATTTTCCACATTTTCTAATGAGAAAACTAAGACAAAGAGAGAGCTCCCACAACAGAACTGGATCAAAAAGCCAGCTAGGACTAGATGTGGTGTTCCCGCCTCCCCAGCGCTGTGCTCCCTACTCTACAATGTGCTCACGAACAGGCTTCCTTCAAACGATCTTCTCAAAGTAGTTGCGTGTGTGCTGGTTTTTGGTTTTTGGTTTTGTTTTGTTTCATTTTTTACTTTAAGGTAGCACATTTTAATGATTAGGTTACTTTATAATGGCTGACTTTTTAAATGGCTTTTAAAATGTCACATATGATATTTCGGGAATAGTCTATTGTGCCTCTATAGCTAGGGATCAAATATCTTGCTTTAAGGAAAAAGAATAAAACAGGTATAAACATAAAAATGAAATATAGGTATATATATTTGAATAGAACTTTAATATTTACAAAGCACTTTTGTATAAATTATGTTATTTGCCTAAATCACGTGAAGAATCTTGTGAGACAGATATGCAGGCATTTTTCTCGCTTTGCCAGTGAGGAGACTAAGGTTCAGCTGTACGAAGGGATTTGCCTCAAGTGACAGCTACAGAGTGCCTCCCGCGTAAAAGCTGCTCTTATTTTGGAAAAGTTTCATTCTCGCACCCTACACACACACACACACACACACGCACACACGCACACACACGCGTGCACACACACGCACACACACGCACACACGCACACACACGCGCGCATACACACACACCCCTTTTATAACTACTAAAAGCAAATGGCATTTCGCTTCCTCTGCCTCTTGTCAAAGGAACTAAAAAGCAGCAAAAAGGAACCAAAAAGTAAAGAGAAGAAAGAGTGAGTAAAGGCTTGACTATAGATAATTAATAAACTGAGTTATTCATTTCCAAATCACTGAAAATTAATTAGCATTTTCCTCTAAGCAACTATTCCTTACCTCTACTTAAACTCTTCAAATATTGAATCCCTAAAGTTCAAGTGGCTCTGTGGCAGCAAGTCTCTGACAAGGGCAAGCCTGTGGCCTGTGTCACACTGGGTGCCCCACACAGCGGGGGCCGGGACGGTGGCCTCAGTCTCTCAGAGCCATGTGAATGACCCGGGGTGTTTCTGCGTGCGCTGCCATCACAGCTCTCACAGGGAGGCAGAGGCCAGAGTAACGGTGCCAGGGAGCCATTTAGGAAGTCAGCAAAGCTCTACAAACCATCTGTCTTCTCTCTTGTTCTCTCACTTGTTATCAGTGTAGACAGCTAATAAGCAGGCATAAAACTCAGGGTGCCTGGATATATTTTCCCCATGTAACTACAGACCAGATGTCTTTTGCCAACAGGAGGATATGTACAGAATCTAAAGTAGCCTTTTCCCAAATAAGATTAAACAGTTTCAAAACTTAATACATCAAGGAGGCAAAAAAACCTCCCAAAAAACAAAACAAAACAAAAAAACAGAACTAGGTATACTCCTCAGCAATGAAAATGAATAAACTACTTGATACGACCCGGGTAAGTCTCAAAATCATGACTTGGAAGAGACAGAGACAGACACAAGAATGTACACTGTCTGATTCAATTAAATAAAGTTCTAGACAAGCAAAATTAAGCTTTGGTGATAAAAATCATCAGTGGTTGCTGAGGTTTGGGTGGGAGACTGACAGAGAGGGACACAAAGGAATTTTCTGGGGTGATAGAGATGTTCTATACCTTCATTGGGGTGGTGATTATATAAGCATATGCATTTGTCAAAAGTCATCGAAATTTACACTTAAAATTTGTGCATTTTATTGATGCAAATTATATTTCAATAAAGTACGATTTTTCTAAAGAAATCTATAAAAGGTACAAAAAGATTTGTCAAAGCCCTATTTTGGTGGATGACTTTAATAACTCTCTCTCTTAGAAATCAACAGAAGCAAACAAAATTAACACTATGGAAAGTTTAAATCACAAAAGGCATCACATTTGATTTTATAAATACACACACAGAAATTTTTGTGGTCAACAAAGGAGGAATATACATGCTTTCTAAATATCCAATGCAACATATGCAAAACCAACCATGTGTTCAATCACAAAAAACAATTCCAAGATGCCCTTCAACAGATGACTGGATTAAGAAGTTGTAGTCCATATATACAATGGAATATTACTCAGCCATCAGAAAGAATGAGTTCTCAACATTTGCAGCAACATGGACGGCACTGGAGGAGATAATGCTAAGCGAAATAAGTCAAGCAGAGAAAGACAATTATCATATGGTTTCCACTCATTTATGGAACATAAGAAGTAGGAAGATTGGTAGGAGAAGAAAGGGAAGAAGGGGGGCTAAAAAGAAGGGGGGAATGAACCATGAGAGACTATGGACTCTGGGAAACAAACTGAGGGCTTTAGAGGGGAGGGGGGTGGGGGACTGGGATAGGCTGGTGATGGGTAGTAAGGAGGGCACTTATTGCATGGTGCACTGAGTGTTATACGCAAGTAATGAATCATCGAACTTTACATGAAAAACCAGGGATGGTGACTAACATAATAAAAAATTTTTTATAAAAACAAAACAAAACAAAACCAACTCCTAGAAGTTGAAAACCTTTAAGTCACAATTGCCTATAATGAAGAAAACCACACAGAAAAACCCAAACACATGAACATCAAACACATCCCAACCACCTGGAAAATTCTAAAAGCACTTCTAAGTAATTCTTAGATTAAAGAAGACTAAAACTAAAATGACAGACTATTAAGAAATGAATAATAGAAGGAACACTGTGTAGCAAAAGAAATGGTCAAAGAAATACTCAGAGTGAACAAAGAAATACTCAGAACATAAATAACCATTTGGCTTAGGAAGTGAAAAAATCAACCAAAAGAAAATAGAAAGAAGGAATCCAGAAAAATAAAAGCAGATATTAATGAAAAAGTCAACCAAATAATATGAGGCTTGAGCTGGTTCTTAGAAAGCCCAATAAACTGTCCTAACCACTAACAAATTTGATCCAGAAAAAAAGATCAGTATTATTACAAGGGCTTAAATTGAGCACTGTTAGGTATTGTGCTAAACACTTTACATATATTTTCTCATTTAATTCTCCTGTCAACCTGATAAGAAAGATCTTATTATTACCATCCTAAGTATATCCTCTCCCCTTCCCTGTTTTATTTTTCTTCCTTAGCACTTCTCTCTAACATCCCAGGTAAGAGCAGACATTTTACTTTTATTTTGTTTAATGTTTGCACCAACATGACATTTTTATACTTTGGTCACTGTTGTACTCCCAATACCCAGACCAGTCCTGACACTTAGTAGACCCTCAAAATTTTTTTGATAAATGGATGACAAAATCCCCATTATAGAGATGTGGAACCACAACAAAAGCAGTTAAGTTTTTTGCCCAGGCCTCACCAGACTAAGTGGCAGAGCTGGAATCCTGAGTTAGCCAGGTGATGTCACAGTCCATATTGTTAATCTGACATCATATGACTGTCTTAAAAGATATTAGTAATTATTATGGGGATAGAGTCACAGAGACACAGGAGAATCAGAAAATTATAATATATGCATATTTATGCCAATAAAACTTAAAATCTCAATGTAATGAACATTTTCTAGAAAAACATAAATTATCAAAATGATTCAAAAAGGTGTGGAAAACTTGAATAACCCAGTATAAATTGAAAATATAATAGAAACTTAATCCACCAAAAGGTACCAAGGCCTAAAAAATTTTAAGGGGAAATTTCATCAAACTATTAATAACAGATAATTTCTGTTACTTAAGTGATTCATGAGCATGCCATTTTATTTTTTAAATGAGGCTAGCATAACACTGACATCAAAAAAGACAACGGCAGCACAAAAGAAAACAAGCTACACTCAAAGCTGCTAAATAAAGTGGTGACAAATTGAACAAAGCACTATATTAAGCCAATGGAGTTTAATCTAAAAGTGCAAGGATGGTTCAACATTTTCAAAACCTATTAATGAATTATTTCACTAATAAATTTAAAGAGAAAGATATATAATCATCTCATAGGTACAGATTTGAATAGATATTTCATCAAAGACGACCATGAACACCTAATAACTACATGAAAAGATGCTCAACATCGTTCTTCATTAGGAAAATTAAATTACAAACTAAAAACCACAATGAGACTCTACTTCACACCCACTAGAGTGGCTCTTTAAAAAGAAAGGTAATTATCAAGAGTCAACAAGGATACAAAGAAACTGGAACCCTCAGACACTGCTAATAGAAAGGTCAAATGTTACAACCACTTTGAAAAAGCATTTGGCAGTTTCTTAAAAAGTTAAATAAAGGGGCAGGTGCCTGGGTGGCTCAGTCAGTTAGTTAAGCTCGGGTCATGATCTCGGGGTCCTGGGATGGAGCCCGGCATTGGGCTCCCTGCTCAGCGGGGAGTCTGCTTCTCCCTCTGCATCCCCCTCCCCCTGCTTGTGCGCTCTCTCTCTCTCTAATAATTAAATATTTTTTTAAAAAGTTGAACATAATCTATGACCCCAGGTAGCTACCGAAGGAAAATATGTCCACATTAAAACCTGTACACAAACGTTCACAGCAGCATTATTCACAATAGCCCCAATATTGGAAACAATAAACAAAATGTGACATCTCCATACAACAGACAACTGTTCAGAAATATAAAGGGCTTGACTACAGCTACAAGAGGAAGATACTTCAAAAACATTACGCTAAGTGAAAGAAGGCCGACATAAAAGACCACATATGGTATGACTCCATTTAGATGAAATGTCCAGAAAAGGTAAATGTAGATTCGTGGTTACCTGGGGCTGGGATGGGAATGTGATCAAGTACAAATGGGCATGTGGCGACTTTCTGGGGTAGAATTATTCTAAAGCTGAATTGTGGCGATGGCTGCACAACTCTGCGAATGTAGGAAAAAATCACTGAATAGTACATTTTTAATGGCATTTAAATTATACTTCAGTAAAGCTGTTAAAAGTCATGCTTAGAAAAATGGTAAACTGTTGCTTTACAAATATATTAAATCAGCAGCTTTAGGTTGTACCATTTGATGGCAATAAAATTGGGTAAGAAATGGAAAGAAGCAAAACACACACATGATTTCAGCATGAGTTAACAAAACCAATAATTAAGTTTGGGGTATGATTACCTAAGAGATACAAACAACTGTAAGAAGAGTCCAAAAAAACAATAAAAACTACAATCTTTAAAGATAAGAACTGTGAGAAAAATGCTAAAACGATGAAATTATTTGACCTAAGAAAAATTAGCTTGATCAGGGCCAGCAAGTCAAATTATGGCAAAATCAAATTGCTTGAGTTTTTTTTTCTGTTTTTTTTTAATGGTAGTTGACATACAATATTATATTAGTTTCAGGTATATGATATAGTGATTTGACATTTACATACATTACTAAATGTCACCATGAAAAGTCTAGTTACTATACAAAGTTATTACAATATTATTGACTATATTCTCTATGCTATACTTTACATCCCCATGACTTATTTATTTTATAACTGGAAGATTATACTTCTTAATCTCCTTCACCTATTTGCCCATCCCCCCCCCCACAACTACCCATTTGTTCTCTGTATCTACAAGTCTGTTTCTGTTTTGTTTTGTTTGTTCATTTATTATATTTTTTTAGATTCCACATTTAAGTGAAGTCATATGGTATTTTTTTTCTTCTCTCTGTCTGATTTATTTAACTTAGCATAATACCCTCTAGGTCCATCAGTGTTGTTGCAAAAGGCAAGATTTCATTCTTTCTTATGGCGGAGTAATAACACACACTCATACACACCACATCTTCTTTATCCATCCCTCTACTGATGGACACTTAGGTTGCTTCCATATCTTGGCTACTGTAAATAACGCTGCAGTGAACATGGAGGTACACATATCTTTCCAAGTTAGTGTCATTGTTTTCTTCAGATAAATACTCAGAAGTGGAATTATTGTATCATATGGCATTCCTATTTTTAACTTTTTGAGGAACCACCACACTGTTTTCCAACACGGCTGCACCAATTTACATTCCCAGCAACAGTGCACAAGGATTCCTTTTCTCCTCATTCTCGCCAACGTCTGTTGTTTCTTGTGTTGTTGATTTTAGCCATTCTGACAGGTGTGAGGTGTTACCTCCTTGTGGTTTTGATGTGCATTTCCCTGATGACCAGTGATGCTGAGCATCTTTTCATGTGTCTGTTGGCCGTCTATGTGCCTTCTTTGGAAAAATTTCTATTCGCGTCATCTGCCCATTTTTTTAATACGATTTTTTTTTGGTATTGAGTTTTAGGAGTTCTTTCAAGTCACTCATGTTTTAATCTATATTAGTGTTTCTACCTCTTTATATAGAAAGATCATTTTAAATCAACTAACTTACCCATATAGATAGGAGTCCCACATGTGGCCTGCAGCATGGCTTCACTCCTTCCATGCTTCTTCACTGCTAAGCCAAAATCAGTCACCTGGAAGAAGAAACCCAGTCACCTGTTTTCCTGTCCCAGAGTTTACTCATTCTGAAGGTAGGAGTTCCACACCACATTGTAACTGCACTGTATTTAATTCAGAGATTCTTGCGGATGGAGGGGATTTCCTTATATTACTACTAAGGACCTTGTTTTAGCTTCCCATCCACCCCACTTTTTGAAGAAGAAACAAATCTGTGGTAAAGAGAAGCTTGGTTTCTCCTACCTGGAGCAAACACCCATGATACTGATTGCTCATTCCGTCTAATCAAACTTACCAGTTCAACATAGGAACTTATATTTTGAAAGAAAAGCATTTAGCTTTTTCAGGTAAAAAACTTATTAATTTTAAAAGCCTCTTTCATCGTAAAATACATTCTGGCCCTAGTGCGTTTATTATCTACTTTTTTCTGACACTCAAGCTACATTCCAGTTTAAAGCACTGTTACAAATACAATCGTTATCTTTGTCAGGACTCACAGAAACTGCCCCTTTTAATAATTATTTGTAAGACACTAGCTCTGGTAAATACTATCTTTTCTTTACTATGACTTCCTTTGTGTTTCTAGAGTTTACTAATTAAAACAATTACTACACTATTAAAAACTGTAAGAAGCAAATTAGCAGGGAAAAAAGTGACCACAGAGCTACAAATCCACTGGAGGCCTGCTGCAGCAACTGTACTCTTTCTGCTCAGTTCCAGATCGGGGCCAGTACACATTCGGTTATTAAATATTCAGTATGTGCCCTTGGTCTTGTCTCCCAAGTTAGAACAGCCTTGGGCTGAAAGCAGAAAAACAGGCACATTTATTGATCATACAACCAAAGATAGGCTCTTGGTCCACAGACACGGAATGCAAAGTTTCCAGGGCCTTCTGGAATAAGAAAATGTTCCTATCAATATGTGATACCACAATTTTTCTAGGTAGAAAAATCAATTTCTCCAGGAGTTTTCACAATTATCCCACTTGGAGCATTATAGTATGCGTCCTTCTCTACAGAAAATCTACACAGATATCAAATATATAAAAGGTTTCACGATCAATTCAGTTCTTTAGAGAGCAATTATTCCTTCATTTACCAAATATTAAGTGAGCACATGCTATGTTTTCAGGCATTACTCCAGGTACCAACAGTGAATAAAACATACATAATCCCTGGCCTCATAGAGTTTAAAATGAAAATATTCGAGGCTGTTTATTTCCTTTGGTAAAACAGCAACGCTGTCAGACCCACTTGTATTATGCAGGGGTTTAGCTTTTACCACAGAGCAAGGTACTCACGGACAACATTTTATTCCTAAATTAACACATTCATATATTTTGAAAGCAGCCGCTATTAAAGTGCTAAGTAATAAATAATGTATCCTATCATTTATTTGACATTAAGGAACACTTAATTTGAATAAAATCTTGAAGAATAAACACTTAGCACATTAATTGTGCTTAGGACATAAATATTAATACCCAGGAAAATTTTCAGTGAGAAACACGGACTTTAGTGTTAATTCAGCTTCAAAGGCACAGCCAAGGTGTGTTTTTTTTTCTAAATCTGTAACACATCTACATCAAATTACCAGGCATAATTTTGAAATTAATTAGAATTCAGAGCATCTGTTTGCTTGCTATTAACTAATGATTTAGAACTATCCAAATGAATATGTCCTTTGAAAAAGATTCAATAGCACCACTTAACTTGTAAAATTATTCTTGTCAGTTACAACCTCTTTTGTAAAAATTTTTTTTTTACCACAAGCCACTTATTTTGCTGCTCAAGAGCTTCCAAAATGTATCTAAAAAGAGGATGTACTTTGCCACTTTGCTATCAAACCGTTTACAGGCAAATATTTACCACGATTTCTAATACCTTACCTTTATGTTTAAGTTCATTTCATTGTTATCATCAATAAAGCTGCTTTTAACCATTATGTTTTCCAGTTTTAGATCTCTATGTACTATATCTACCAAGAAAATAAACAACAAATCAAATGAATAGTGAATAATGGAAAAATAGAAGGGACACAAATAGAACAAATAAATATATTTGACAAATTAATGTCTCACTGCTAAAAACTTCAAGGAGGGCCAAGGATAAATCTGCCCTGTTCCACTCCTTTATATTCCAATCCCTTTTCTTCACAGGTTTACCCTTAAGGAGGCATTTAATTTGACTCCCTCCTCTCTCCCCATCCCCCTGATGCTCTAGAGGCTTCTGTTTGTGACCCTTGCCCTGGTGAGTGGAGGAGAGGATCCTGCCCTAGGTCAGGCATTCCCAGGCAGAGGGAGACAAAAGTAGTTACAAACCCAGTAAGGTTTCCCATATCCTTAGGTCTTCAAAAAGAGGATTACTTATTTACTTCCAAGCATATGTTATTGCCAATCTAAATATTTAACATACTGCAACTTGACTACGTGTATACACACTACATGTATTTCAATATAGTTTTCTCTAACATGAGTGCGTACTGTCCTACTCTTTATATGTTAAAATGAAAAACGGAAACCCTAAGACACAAAATCTCCAGTTGAACATGTCAGACACTGGTAGGATTTTTACTTGCATGCAAATAATCACGCACCAAGCACTTCTGTTGCAAGTAACTAATTCGGTTCACATCCATAGCCATCGTTTCCCTCCACGTAAAAAGTTACATGTGTTGCTGCTGGGAAAATGCAGCTGAAGAGCCCTGGACTGGCAACCTACCCAACCATTTACAGCTCCCTAACACAGCTCCCAGGATGTGCTTGTGGAATGTGTGCCGCTGACCTCTTCTTACCTAAATACAGCACAGCAAGTCTCCCTTCTGCCTCCACCGTTCTTTTTCATTGTTTTCTTGGCTATTCTCACCCACTTCAGAATATTTCTATTAAGTTTCATTACAAAATCTTGCTGAACTTTTGGTTGGCATTATACTGAATTTACAGCTTAATGTGGGAAAATTGATATTAGCATCATAAAAAGCCCTGGGTTTCCTGTCCCTGCAAAAATTGCTTCCCCTGCCTAGAAGGCCCTCCCTTCTTTTTTGTCTGAGCTTGTATTCCTCAGCTCCAATTCTGTTTTCCTGACTTTCCAAATCAAACGAGGCACTGACACTCCTAATGTCCCTTGTGCTTTACACGGCTCTCCACTAGAGAAGTTATCACACTGAATTACAGTTTGCTTTCTACACTCCGCCTCCCGCCAGCCTGAATTCCTTGAGGCTGGTGGCCTTGTCTTTGTATCTAACTCTAGGACCAACCACATGCAGGCGGGGCTCGGGAAAGGTCTGTGGCATGGCCGCCGGCTTCTAGTACTAACGGTGCCGCACGTCACCACGTCACTTCAGCTCTTGGGAACAAACTTCTCCTCGTGTGTAAAATGAGAAGGTGCTAAAGTCACACATGAAGACAAACTAACCTTGAAGAAAAAGAAAGGAGCCTGAAGAAAAGCAGCAGCAATAACACCAAAAAAACAGTAAAGGAATTAGAATAATTTCTAAATGTGGCTTTTAAGGTAGTGAAACTGTTCTGTATGATTCCATAATGGTAGATACACGTCATTATTCACTTGTCAAAACCCACAGAATATACACCACCTAGAGTGAACGCTAATGGAAGCTATGGACTTTGGGTGATAACAGTGTGACAGTGTAGGCTCATGGCTTGTAACACAGACCATTCTGGTGGGGGTGTCGGTAACAGGCGGAGGCTGTGCAGGTATGGGCACGGGCATAGGGTATCTCTGCAATGGCTGTTCAATTTTGCTGCAAGTCTAAAACTGCTCTAAAAATTAACTCTAAAAAATAAAAAAATGCCTACAATATATAGAATTTTTTTAGTTTTTATTTAAATTCTAATCAGTTAACATACATTATAATATTAGTCTCACGTGTACAATGTCGTGATTCAACACTTCCATACAGTAGAAGTGTTTTGAAATTTCACTTGTATTATTGACTTGTCTGCTTTTGATTTGACAAGACGAGCTGCTTTTCAAACCGTTGAATAGAAATATTCATCCTTGTCTGTGTACAATGTAATTGTATACCTGCCTCGCTTCTAATTAAAATATACTTAAAGTTTTAGAAAGAAAAAAATCTAGAAAAATGTTCAAATGAAATCTTCTATTTTAGTAGGGATCATTTCTGTGACTCTGAGCCCTGACTACAACCACCCTTACACAAAAGCACCCTGTGCCTTCGCGGAGTCAATGAGCTAGATGACCCTCTTCTTACCCTTCTTGTGAAGATAGGCTATAGCGGATGCGAGACTCTCAATGATCCACCTCGTCTCATTCTCAGAGAAACGCCCTTTCCTATCCAGAATTTCTTTGAGTTCTCCATCCTCACAAAGCTCCATCACCAGGTACATTTTCTGACATGACACATTTATAAAGAGAGAGAAAGAGAAGAGCAGATTACATAGTTGAGGACTTTAAAAATATTATATGTTGCACATATATCATAGAAATATGATCACAACCTAAATCATCAATATACTTATTCAAAATTATTTATTATCTATCATGTAGAGGCACTGGAGGCACAAGGAGGCAGAAGGCACAGTGCTTACCCTCTAGCTCACAGAAGAGTTATAAATACGATACGGTGGTGAGTGCAAAGAGAGGAAGTGTGAGGTCGCAGAGGAAAGAAGTCTCTGCTTAAAGACTGCTCACTGAGCAGGTGATATTAAAGGCAGGTCTGGATAACTGAACAGGGATTTATGGGTTGAGGATGTGGGTTAAGAACGGGCTTAACGCATGTTATTTGCAAAGATCCAAAGACTGACACGGCACTGACTGTTGACAGAATAACAAATATCTGTGTTAACGGCATTAGGAGTTTGGTGGGACAGAGAAGAGTGGAGTGGTGAGGGCTGAGGCTAGAAAAAACAGTTTGGTGCCAGGTTGTAAAGACTCTTGGATGTCATGTAGAGGAGTTTGGATTTTTTCTCCATATGCAGTAAGGAGCCACTCAAGTTTTTTAAGCTGGTGTCTGGAGTGAGGGGAAAGATGTGTGCTATGATCCATTTTGCATTTCTAAATGAACACTCCGACAATAACATGCAGCAGGGCTCAGAGAACTTTTTCTCCAAAGGCCAGATCCAAACAGTAAATATTTTCATGTTCACAGGTCACACAACCTCTTTTGCAACTACTCAGCTCTGCTGTTACAGCTAACAGCAGCCATAAACAGTACAACAAAACTTCATCTACGTATTCTGAGATTTTAGTTTCATATACATTTCACGTGTCATCAAATATTACTTATAAATTTTTTTCAGTCATTTAAAAATGTAAAAACTTAGCTTGTGGGCCATAAAAATATAGGCAGCAGGCCAGATTCAGCTTGCATGCTATAGTGCGCTGGCCTCTGCTTATGGACGGTACATATGAGGCACAGAATGGATACAAGAAGGGAAAGAAAACAAACACGTGAAAAATACCTAAGAGGAAGAACCAGTAGGACTTAGTAACTAATTAGGTGTACGTGGGAAAAAGCCACAGAAGAAATGTCTTCCTTATTTGTTGTTTCTGTTGATGTATATTAAGATCACTTTAGGTTTTCCAAAAGTCAAGTCATTTCTTGAGTCAAAAAGATTCACAGTCAACTAAAATACAAGCCCTTTTTCATACCTGTTTCATACCTTTCCTTTTTTTTTTTTTAAGATTTTATTTATTTATTTGACAGAGAGAGAGAGACAGCCAGCGAGAGAGGGAACACAAGCCGGGGGAGTGGGAGAGGAAGAAGCAGGCTCCCAGCGGAGGAGCCCCGATGCGGGGCTCGATCCCAGGACTCTGGGATCACGCCCTGAGCCGAAGGCAGACGCTTAACAACTGAGCCACCCCGGCGCCCCTATTTCATACCTTTCATAGACTACCCTCCATGTCTCCATTCCATCCTCTGCTAAATTTTTGTAAATGTTCTTTAAGATTCTGGGGTCTGATTCTATTCCATAGCCACTACTAATGCAACTTCTATGTTTAGTCAGCAAGCATGGAAACAGGAACAGAAGATTAACACCCTTTCTTCCAACAGTCAAATTCTGATTCACTAAACCTTAGGATGCTTTGGAACTTCAAAAGTAACTAAAGAATTGTGCAAAGTCTAACACATAAATAAGCTTTTGAACTATGCCATTTTTTTTTCCTACTGATAGCACTGTAGGGATCATGGGTACATAAAATGGTAAGTGAACTATTTGGAAAGAAAAGTGACTTTAACAGTGCTTACAATATAAATTGATACCAATTTAAAATATGTAAGTTGATAAAAATTATATCAATAAAAGTTTTTTTAGAAGTCTTTTTATAATTATTAGAAATACTTGTGTAGATCTGGGAACATTTAGACTCACAAGAAACCATAAGAAACTCTGACTAGATTACCGAACTAATACCATAACCTACCCAATCAAATGACAATTTCCACTCATTTTTAAGATAGCTTCAGAGAAGGTCTAGGCATTTGTGTGAGTTAGGTTTGGGAGGAGGCAGATCTGATCTGGTGAATCAAGGGCCAGCAATGCATTAAAACAAAAACAAAAACAAAACAAAACAAAACAAAAACCCCAGCAAACCAGGCACAGATGATGATTTCCTTTGCCTTCAAACTATTCTAGATTTGGACTCCCACTTGTGCCAAGATAGAGTAACAGAGACTAGACTGACCCTCTCTCCTGAAATAACTTAAGAAATGGACAAAACCTATAAAACCACAATTTTCAGACATTAGACATCAGGCAGCAAAGGGCGATGATTCCTGAAAGAGGGGACACACACGAACCAAGACCCATGATCATCCCAGCTTACTTCCTGGAGAGAGTTTCTAGGCCATAGGGCAGCAAGAAGGAATACAAGGAGAGCCCAGCAGTCTCCATGAATTGAGGAAAGGAAGTTGGGAGTCCAGAAAGGCCAAGACAACTTAAGTTCATAGGACAGTGTACCAAAGAGGAGAAAGCTGTACTTGGAGAACGCTCCAGAGATTTGCAGAGGCTCCCCCTCAAGTCTTCAGCAGAGTACTGCTCAGTTCATGTGTATGACGGAACCACCCGAAGCTAGGTAAGGAACCATGCAAGAGCAACAGAGACAACAATCACTACAGCACACACATGGCCAAGAAAAGCTTGTATTCCCCTTATCCAGAATGGAAAAAATCTCATAATTCACAGGACACCAGGTAGAGTACTCTCAAAGGGTCTTATCTCTTTAGTAAGAAAGAAATAGCCCTAGATCAAAGGTTGCTCTGGTACCATCTAACAAAGCTTAAAGCAAGCTTCAGAAGTATCAGACTGTTTCCAAATAACTATGTCCTACAATAAAGCTCAAAGGTAGTTACAAGACTATAAAAATATCTAGTGTCCAATCAAAACCTAACAGGCATATAAACAAGAAGGAAAATATAACCCATAATGGGAAAAAAAATCAATCAAAATTGACCTAGAAATGACACACATGATAAATTAGTAGAAAAGAACACTAAAAGTTATTATATTTAAGAAGGAGGAGTAAATACTGAGCATGTAAAGTAAAAACGTGGAAGATACACAAAAGAATCCAATCAGATCTCTATTGGAAAAGAGAAAGAGCACACACGATGTTACAGGGAAAGAGACGACTCAATTGGAAGACATCGCGATGAAAAATCTGTTAAATGAAACAAAGAGAGAAAAAATATTGATTAAAGTGAATAGAGCATCAGTAAGCTGTGGACAATACCAAGCAATCTAACACGGGTACTTGGAGTCCCCACGGTGGGAGAAGGCAGAAAAAATATTTGAACAAATAATGGCCAAAGATTTTCTAAATTTGAGAAAACCATAAATTCACAGATCCAAGAGGCTTCATGAACCCAAGCACAAGAAACACGAGGAAAACTATAGCGAGGCATATGAGATCAAATTGCTGAAAACTGATGGTAAAGAGCAACACACAACGGTGAAACGGAACCGAGCAGACTGTCGCACCACTGCCATATACTGCTCCCACAAAGGATAACTGGTCTTTCAGAGTTCTTAAGCACTCCTGATGAATCAAGCATGATACATAACTCAGACTATGTCTGCCTTAGAGACTGACAACGGAAACAAAGACAATAGCTAACAATTAAAGAGACAGATGCTTTATATCCATTTTCCCATTTTATCCTTCAACAGCCAAATGAGGTTGATACTAATATTAAACCCATTTTTCAGATGAGGAAACTGAAGTACAGAGAGGTTGAGTAACATCATAGTCTCACGGCTAATACGTAGTAGAGCCAGGATTCAAATGCACCGGCAATCTGACAGCAGAGTCCACATGCCTAACCACATACTATGCTGCCTCCAAGCAGAGAAAGCCCCAAACCCACGGGCACTGAACAATCCAGAGGCAGAACAGCAAATAACCCAGGCTTCACAACACCTGAAAATGAAAGTTACGGGCATTTAAAAAGAAGAATGGTAACATCTAGGGAAGAAGGACAATTAAACACATTGGTAAAACACAGATGATAAAATATCTTCTGCACAGTGCCAAGTATACCCACGCCAACTCTATCCGAAAGCTAACCTTGCAAAACAATGACAATATTCCGAGAGACTCTAACGAAGAAACCAAAGACCAAAGCGAAAGGAAAGGCATCTCTAAGGAAGCTCTAGTCACTATCTGGTTGCGCCTGAAGTTGTTTCAATTCTAAGCATTTGTTTGTAACGAGCCACCCAGAAATATCACTAAAGACATCGATCTAATCATCAGACACCTAATTACATGATCAATAATAAAAGTCCTCCAGAATGCCCTCATCCGTCCCCGGGGACAGACACCTGCTGAGGACATGAGCAACTGTGCCCTACAGGGGTTCTTCCAAGGCGTTGGTTTGTGATAATAACAACTGTGAAATGCAGCATCTGATCAAGCCTTACCTTAGGCGTCTCAAACACTTGCTCCAGGTGTATGATGTGTTCATGTTTCACACTTTTTAGGATGTTCACCTCCCGTTCGAGCAACTTCACAGCAGAGCTTCCAGCCTTTCATAATGAGGACGCACAGATTTCACATATGAATGTCACTACGACATACCTCAATATACAAGTTGCAGTTACTTTTGCATTCTTTTCCTACCTTTTCTGGAGAAGTTCCTTTTTCAAAAGATAACATGTGACTTATTTCCATGATAAGATTAAATTCTGGTCTTTCTTTCCTTTGTCCAATTTTAAGTTATATATAATTTGGCCTCAAGCCACATCTGTTTCTTGGACTGTTTCTATAAATTAACTACAACATGGTCTCTGTCCCCTGACAGAATTATTTCAATTTTGAATTTGCCTCTCGGTATTTCCTTCAAAATCATGTTAATCCTTTGATGTTAGCACAATAAAACCAAAATCTCCTTTCAGGAACATCATTTGGAGAAAATAACAAAATATTTTTCTTCTGTTTTGTAACTGTTTTGTTTTGACTATATTTATATACACTTATAAAGTAAATATATTTATATAGAAAAGAAATAACAGGCAGTGAGATTCTATACCTACCCCTGCAATGTATCACTTTTTTTTTTTTTTAAAGATTTTGTTTATTTATTTGACAGAGATAGAGACAGCCAGAGAGAGAGGGAACACAAGCAGGGGTAGTGGGAGAGGAAGAAGCAGGCTCACAGCAGAGGAGCCTGACGTGGGGCTCGATCCTACAACGCCGGGATCACGCCCTGAGCCGAAGGCAGACGCTTAACCGCTGTGCCACCCAGGCGCCCCAATGTATCACTTTCTGATACCCTCAGCTTCAAAACTACCTGAGAGAGAGAGAGAGAGAGAGAGAGATCTTGGCTTCAGATCAGTTTAACTCTAGCTTTATCTCCTTCCGTGTACCCTTAACCGTACCTGATGACAGAACTGAAGGCAGGCACACCCCAGGGGCACAAGTCAGGGTGCAACTGATTTTCTACAAAGTCATCTAAGAAATTCTGGGAGGGCTTTTTCTACCCTCAGCACCACTACCCACCCCAATCATCACCCCTATTGATATCTAAATTACCGTCCTTATCTGAAGAAAAGCATTGCCCTCATCCACAGAAAAATATCCCTGAAAAGCATTGCCCTCATCCACAGAAAAATATCCCTGAAAAATATCCCTGAATATCTCATCCCTCCTCTCCCCTCCCCATGCCTCCAGCAAGTCTGGAGAATACATAATACTTCCTAAAGGACTGGGAAGGGGTGGATCACCAGGCAAACTTTACCTAGCTAACATTTTACCTAGGGCCATCCCGGATTCCAATGACCTCTACCCTTCGACCAGTTACTATTTCCAGAGTGAGTAGGAAACTGCCTGCCCACTATGCCCTACCCAAGGAGGGTGAAAGTCACATTGTGAGGTTATCCTAGAAGGTCAAGACAAAAAGTAGCTAGGTGTGAATTCTTATCTAGACTAGATGTGGAAAGTTACCTCAAGTTCTCCTCATATCAGTCTCAATTCTGTTCCTACCTCCCTCCCCAAACGGCTCGGCCTACATATAATGCAGTAATATACTGTCCAACTCCCGTATTAACTATACACGTTTATTTGACTACAGTGGTGTTTGTAAGGGCTCATCAACAATATATGCTGCAAGATGACGAGCTCCTGAAGTTGCAAGCAGGTGCCTGGCTGTGTAACCCTAAAACCTAGCCCCTACCCTGACACCGAAGGGGCAAAGGAAATAACATCCCATGTAGCACCATGATGCTAGAATTCTAAAGATTTCTGGAATGGCTCTAGCTCTTCCTATATTAAGATGTATATATTACTTTATTAAACTTTGGGGAGAAATGGTATGTAATTTACTATAGTTTGTTTTAAAGAATATATAAAACTTACTATTTCATTTTGTAAATGTAATATTTATCATCACAAGCCCAAGAAAAAAACACGACATTTTGTCTTTTTTTTTTTTTCTCCAGGCACAGAAGTTTCTTTAAAGTGAATGAAATGATCAGTTGTTTACATCTAGCCTGAGAAGCTAGAGCCACCCTTAAAGAGAAGCCCAGTCATTGTCCACTCCAGGAGAAATCTGGTGAGGAATACAGTGGCTACAAGTCAACAGTGTATTTCATAGTTGCTGAACGAATGGTTCAAACCGGAAGAGCAGGTGGGATAAATAATCACATGAGGAAATGGAATCAAAGGAGAGGAAAGGTTAGGAGGAAAGTCGTTCAGAATCACATTCAGCAGGAGACAGTGCTGGGACTTAGGTCTAGCGAAGCCATCTCACAGCCCTAAAACCACACAGACCGAGACAGCCCTAACGTTCAGCTCACTCCGGAGAACTTTACCTTTATATGGTTATATTGGTTATGTTGGTTAATCCTTCATTTGCTTTTCCCAGATAGCACTCGTCTGCTTGAGTTCAAGAACTGGTCCCTTCTTAGTTCAAGAACTGGTCCCTTCCTAGTAGGCCAGGGAAAGGGCCACACTTCTCCAGGGCGACAGCCCCGGCCCCGCCCTCAGAGTCAGCTGTGTCAGTGTGAAAACCTTACCGCCCACCGCACCCTGCCGCGGTGCTGTGCCCTCAGTGTGGTGCTGCTAGTAAGTCTTACCTTGTCTTTGTTCACTTTTTTAATTGCCCACTTAGTTTCTGTTTCCTTGTCTGTGGCTTCAATGACCATTCCAAAGCTCCCTTGTCCCAATATTTTTCCAAAGGTATAGAATTCCTGGATAAAAAATAAGAGCTCCTTTTGTCTCTCTCTGCCATACACCAGGTATTAAAAATGAACACATAATACTGACAGATATCCACCCAAGGAAAGAGGGTTTCTGCTCCAGGGTAAAATCAAATAGAAGATACCACATCTTTGCTTCAGCATTAATAAACACATCTTAATTAACCAAAAATAAGTTTTGACAAGTTTCATTAAATGTCCTTTGGAGGAAAACCATAAAAATCCTAATGGAGAAATATGGAAAACCTCAAAAGTATAAAAATGAATCTCTTACAAACTACAATATTAAGGAAATGTCTTCATAAGAAAAAGGAGGAATGGAATATTAATGCACACATGTGTGTGTTTGTGTGCATAAAATACATTCGCCAAAGAAATTATCCCCAAATTCTGAGAGCTATGCTATAAAATCTACACCTATTAACCACTGAATTCTGCTTTTCTGTTTACCAAGTAACACTTCATCTTCATTATTTCTATCAAAAATTGCTTTTGTTTTTTTTTCCTTTTGTTTTAGAAAAACAATACCTGATAGAAATTTTACTATAAGTCAGCACTGGGAAGAAAATAAAAACCATCCATAGTAACACTATCCAGACCAAGAATCCTTCATCTTATTATTTAACTCCCGATGGTAACTACACTTACCATGATAAGCATAATGAAATGAGCAGAACTGTCGAATCACTAACTTGTAAACCTGAAACTAATGTAACATTGTATGTTAACTACATTTCAACTTTTTTAAAAAAAGAATAGGGCCTGACATAATAAGCACTCAATAAAAGTTAATATTATTAAAAAAAAAAAAAAAAGAATGCACTGTTTTTGCTAACACCAGCATCCTGGTTCCTGTTGTAAAATAAGAAACAAGTAACTCATTAATACTTCGATTTCTTGTGAATTTGGTTGGGCGGGGGGGGGGTCAGTCTCAAATCAATATCAGGGTATTAATAAGAGCAGGGTTTCTGGACACATCACGCCTGGGGATTAGACCACGACAGAAGAGCTGAAGGAATGCCAGTAGGCAAATCCTCTGCTGGGTCAGCAGCCAAAGCCTTTCCTGGAGATGCGACTCTCTCTCTCTCCAACCACTTTCACCCTTACCACACAACAGATAAATTAGCTGCTAGTCTCCATATCTTCTGCTGCTTACATTCCTGTGTTACTTTCACAGGAAAAGAGTTAATGCCCACCTGATTACTTACTGCTTCATGTAGGGTTCCCTGACTGACTCTGCACCATGGTGACTGCTCCATTATTTTGACTTCCTTCAGCATGTATGCACTGGGCCTCAAGCACTATTATTACTTTCTTTTTTATAAACACTTTGGTTCATGTTTTTCTCCCAAGATGGTCTAGAAGCTTCTTAAGAAGCTGTTCCTTTTGATTCCTTTAAAAGGCCTACACTGAAATTTTGTTGGTAAAATATTCATGCTTAGCACATAGGGGGGAAAGTGGATGGAGGAAGGAAGGAAGGAAGGATGGAAGGAAGGAAGGAAGGAAGGAAGGAAGGAAGGAAGGAAGGAAGGAAGGTTGGTTCAGCTTCAACATCTTAGACTTTCCTTAGATAGTTCCTTGTGATACATATTTTGTACAAAAATGGATAAAACACAATTCCTGTTTTCTCAGAATTTGTAATCTGCTCAAGAGACAAGATTATTACTTAAGTCATAAAGTCTTAAGTTAAAAAAAAATACAAAACAACACTGGGGCCAGAGACCAGAGCTAGAATGCTGGGAGAATAGGGGCAAACATTACAGAAGAGGTAGCTTCTGAGATTGGCATGTGAGGGAACAAAGGCAAATAATTGAGAACTTTTTTCCTACAATCCAAGCAAAGCAAGGAAGGCATTCCAAAGGAACAGTAGTACAAATATGGAATGAGTGAGTGAACTGGTAAACGAATGAATCAGTCGATAAATCCAGTCAGCAAGCCAGCCAGTCAGGAGCCTCTACATATATACCCCGTAAGAGAAGCGACGGACTGGCTACGTGGAGTTGAGCCCTGGACGAAAAGCTCTGGATTTCTGGTCTTGAGTGTTGTGAATGGCGACTCCTAGACTCACGCAGAGTACATCCTGCCCAAGGGATGGTCCCCAAAGCACTACTTTCAATGATTTGTGATTACTTGGGCTCCTCCTTCTTCTTACTGCCACTTAATAGTGAGAATCAAAGTCGAAAACTAAGACGACTAAGATAAGACAAAACACTTTATTTTTTTACCATATTTATATCCAACTCCCAACTACATATTATGAAAAATGAGTAAAATATCAATTTAAATGATCATTTATCCATTTTGTTTTCCACAGAACAAAATGATCTAAACTCTATAACCATCTCTCCAATTTTTCTTTAAAAACTCAACTCCCATTTGCTCTTTAAACATATAGAACCACAACGTGGACACAGTATTTTAATACCATTTAAATTGGGTTTTTTAAATGAAGAATGGGGGGCGCCTGGGTGGCACAGCGGTTGAGCGTCTGCCTTCGGCTCAGGGCGTGATCCCGGCGTTATGGGATCGAGCCCCACATCAGGCTCCTCTGCTGTGAGCCTGCTTCTTCCTCTCCCACTCCCCCTGCTTGTGTTCCCTCTCTCACTGGCTGCCTCTATCTCTGTCAAATAAATAAATAAAATCTTTAAAAATAATAATAAAATAAATGAAGAATGGATATAGAAATAGACCAGCTGCCCAACTAGTTTTATAAACTTATCTTTTTCTTCAACTAACTGCTTTGACATCATTACACCGTGGTGAAAATAAGGAGACAATGATTTCTTGTGTGTAATGATTGAAAGAGAATACTATAGAAATGCTACTGTAGATCTATTTTTATTGCTACAGAAGTCCATGGGACAGCGTGCGGCGTGAAAGCACGTGTGATGCGATCCCATTGTGCAAACGTGTGCGTGTGACGGCTGCTGACACTGGTATTTGGAAGGAAGCTCATCTAAATATTAAGAGTAGTTAGCTCTGGATAGTAGAATTTTGGATGACTATAACTTCCTTTTTTATACTCTTCTGAAATGTTTAAAAACTTTACAATGAGCCTGTTCATTTAATGGAAGGAGAAAAACTTCAATTATGCCAGTTAAAGTTATTTCTTAAAAATCTGTGTATATTTGAAATATTTCATAATTTAAAACGGGGAAAAACTGAAAAGAAAAAACAGAATAACATTTATACATGTACAGAAAAAATAAAGGTAATAAATGTTAAAATTGGTTCGATCTGGCTCATGATTTTTTTTTTCACTTTTCTATCTATATTTTCCTACTATTTTACAATGAGTACGTTTTGTTTTTATAAAAGCTCTTACAGCTAAGTTTAAAACTCAGTAAATTTGTGGATTAAAAACAAAATCCAGACCTTTTATTTAAAGTAGGAGAACTAAACTTTTCAAGTTAGAATTACTCAGGAAGTTTTTCTGATCCCTTCAAGTAAATTGTCAAATATCTCTTGGAACAACTTTTTAAAGTTATTTAACATTAATGCAATTTTCTTCTTGTAGTTGTTCTTATTGTGGTTCTTTTAATCTGATGTTAAAGGAACACATTTTAATTTCTAAAAGGATAATAACATTCAATAATTAGGGTCCTTGGAAGAGTCATATTGTATCCATCCAATCAGAGGCTAGAAAAATCGGAGGGGTCCACAAGGGAAATTCTGGCCTCACTACCAGTCATCAAAGAAATGAACAGCCAAACCATTTCAAGTCATCTGTCTTGAAGAGGTCCACACAAAGACTCCAAGATTGCTCTCAGCAACAGGCAAGCCCTAAAGACCAAAATGTTCTCATTTTGCTAATAAAAATGCCCTTTGCTTTAATTAAAGTCTATTTGGTCCTCTATAAACAGAAAAAATAATTAGTCTGCATTTTCTTTTGTAAAGACTTTGACATACTTGAAACTCGTAAATTTCCTCTTTTCCTCCCTTCTTTTCCTTTTTTTTTTCTTTTAAATATTTTATTTATTTATTTGACAGAGAGACAGCCAGCGAGAGAGGGAACACAAGCAGGGGAGTGGGAGAGGAAGAAGCAGGCTCCCAGCAGAGGAGCCTGACATGGGGCTCGATCCCAGAACACTGGGATCACGCCCTGAGCCAAAGGCAGATGCTTAACGACTGAGCCACCCAGGCGTCCCTCTCCCTTCCTTTCCTTAGAAACTAATTTTTAAATCATTTTTGGCATTAACCATCAACTTAGACGTTTCTAGCAGTTTCACTTTGCTTTCTGTGTACCTGAATTGCAGCTCCATGGTCCATCCTTATGTGAGGAATCTTTCCTTCTGTAATGTTGCCCCGACTCCACTGTTGCTGAGATGTTTTTCTCTTCATGTTTGAGGTTTTTGAGGGCTTACACCAAAAGGAATAAAAAAATTAAGATATAATATACTTGTAGTACAAATACAATGTGCTTGTATCTTGACAAAATAAGAACGCTAATTTCAGTAATCTGACAAATCTTTAATGTGTGCCATGATACTTAATGTCTTTTCGAAATTCTAAGCTCTGTATGATTCATAGGCTCATTACGCTAAAAAGGACCACCAGAAACCAGCCGTTCAATCTAATCCGTTGAATCCAGGCAAGTCCACAAGATAAACTGCATCACAAATCTAAAAGAATTTACCTGATGATACTTTAAAATCATGAGAAGGCATCTTCAGAGCTTTCTCAATCATCCTTGCTTCAAAACATAACAATCATCCCCAGTAGGGGGGATTAAATTACTGACCAAACATTCACCAAATATCCTTTGAATGAAAACAATATATTAACAAGACACTCAGAGATGCCTATACGGCAATAACTGTACCATAATATAAATCAAAAGTAAGAGTTGCAGTTGAAAATTTGAAAAAGGTACAACTCTGAGGACTGGGAGCCCAGCTGTTCTTAAACTTACTGCTCTCTGTCTCCAGAGTTGTGCTGTCTCAACTACGACCCTCCGCACCTGCCGTTTCTCCATACAGGTAGAATACCCCCAAACCAGTCCAGCCAGGTTGTCATAGACTGTGGTTAATGCAAACTGGCTTTGCAAAATGTACTGGCTATCCCGTCCAGATAACCAGGATTGTCTTAAATAATAATCACCCTATATTTAACTACATCCATAAATCTCATTCTGCATCAGTTGAAGAAAATGACCCAAAATTCAGATTTAATCTAACTTGAAAACCAATTCATTTCTGTATAAACCATTAAAAATTAAAGAAGGTGGAATAACATTCCAAATTATTCATGATCCTGGCAAATAACTAATTTGGCAGTGGATGGAAATATCAAAAAAGAAATTATTAACTAATTTTGTTCTCCTCTTACGTAAGAAAGAATATTCTTTTAATAGTTAAGAAGGCGATGAATTAGCTGACAAAGGCCCAAGGAACACAGACAAATCTAAGGATGGGTTTAGGAAATGGGATGCCAACTTATGTTGGGATAGAGAATCTTCAATACTTACCGTATCTTTCCCAGAGGAACTATCTATGCTGGTTTGGTTTTCTTTTATCCTCTCCGGTGAAACCATAAATTCTGAGCTGCCAATGCTCGATGCTTGGGACATTTCCACCACAGAAGTTGGAGAAAGCCTTGTTTTACAGGCACATACAAAAAATGAACCTTCCTTGGAAGTAGATGAACAGTTGGAGCATTTTGTGGATTTCTTACCAAAGCCACTATTGGCCATTTGCTTAACTCTGCAACAAACACAACTTGAAGGAAAGAAGTTCCCGCTCTTTGAGGAAAAGAACCAGACCGAAAGGGATACGGTAAGCCGACGGTGAGAACTGTGACTTCCAGTTGCGAGGTCCTAGGGTAATGACGCACTACACTTACATTCACGCGTGAGAGCTGCAGAAAGAAAAGAAATCATAATTCAGGAAGTTCTTTCTTACTCTATCACACTCCTATAAATCAGAGAAAAACTAGCAACTAAACCAAAATCATCCCGAAAAGTTAATATTGAAGTTAATATTGAAGCATACATGAAAAGTTAATATTTACAGCAAGATTAGGACACATTTCTAAAAACCAATGGACTGTCATCTTTCAAAATTTAATTCTTGAACTCCAGACATTTTATTTACTTAACAACTGAAAGAATCATTTCTGTTCAGAACCATAAATTGCTGAAAAGCATGGTCTAAGGAAAACAATTTGGTGGCCTGACATCAATTTTTTTTTAATTCTAAGAAGATAATATGAGCATTTTGCATAGATCCTTGGTAACTTCTATGAAACTTCTAATTATAAGGATATATAGCTGGAGAATGTTTGTGTATGTACTCAGTCACAATATAAGACACTTTTTATTGAAGTTTAATTGACATACAGCATTATATTAGCTTTAGATATACAATATAATGACTCAACATTTATATACATGACAAAGTTATCACCAAGATAAGTCTAGTTCGTCTGTCACCATACAAAGTTATTACAGTAATATTGACTGTATTTTCCGTGCTGTATTTTTTACATCCCTGTGACTTGTAACTGGAAGTTCGTTTTAACCCCCTTCACCTGTTTTACCCATCCACCACCCCCTCCTTCTTAATGTGGGTTGTGGCAAAAAATAAAAAATAAGAAAATAATAAAGGCTTAAAAATACTGGTATAAATCATTTATTACTGGGGTTTCAAATATTAAACCTTACTCAGCTTATTAGAGCAAATTCATATTAACGCCTTTCACAAAGGAGTAGATAATTTGGTTTTATAAAACTACTTATTTCTGAAAGTTCAAAGGCAATATTAGAAGTGTCTTCATTTTTGTACTTAAACAGCAAAAAAAGGAACTCTTGGGTGCTATTTTTCCCTGAGCGTAGAAACAGGTATTTCCAACATTCTGCCTAACTAGAGTTATTGGCAGCTACCTGGTGGCAAGTTGGAAAGATGTGAGCTGAGGAAGGAGAGAGAAATGTGTTCTGCAGTACATAAAAGAGAGTACCTTGAGAAACTTCCAGAAGTAACTGGGAGTACATTATGATGGTTTTTTACCATAAATTTCAGATATTACATAAAACTATATTTTGCAGTCACAGATTGATAAGGCTAGGAATATATGGAATATACCTTTGTCCTCTGAACTGGAATAAACTTGACCAGAAGAGGAAGTTAGATATCTTTATGTCCTTCAAGAAATGTCTTTCTAGTTTTAGTTGTCTAATAAGACTAGTTTTCTAATCAGAAATGAGTACTACCTTTGGTCAATCCTGATCTATTGTGATTATATTTTTTCTTATTGGATTTTCTTTTGATATGTTGCATTGTTTAAAAAGGCTTCCTATTATTAAGGCATTCTTGCACTTACAGTATGAACCCTACATAATCGCGATGGATGATTCTTCTAATGTTGAAAAACAGATACATTTGTATTTTGAGCTTTCAACTATATTCATAAGTTGAACTGGTCTATAATTTTCCTTTCAGCCATCTTTGTTAAGTTTGGATACAAGCTTCTGGCTGGTTTCATAAAATAAATTGGGTATCTTCCATCTCACAATGTTTGATAACAATTTGCATAGCACAGAATCGATAGGAAAATCTCCCAGGCACATACGATTTAATGAAAAATATTGCTAGTAGTTTATCCAATATTTATTCTTCCATTATTCCTTACTAACAGAATCCTGATTTTGACCAGGACTGCAATGTACTCATTAAAAATCTCCATTTCCCAGACTCCTCTGTAGCTTAGAGATGGCCATGTGACTTATGACCATGAACCTTTTAAAGTGCAAGCAAAGCTATACCTGAAAAAAAAAGTATATTATTAAACCTTTATTAAAAAACAGAAAAAGGATAAAAATATACATGAGTAGTCAAATAAAAAACAGAAAAACATGATTAAAGAATAAAATTTAAGATGAACAGAACAAAGAACTTTTCGTTGACTTTCGCCTATAGGGCCGCAAATACACAGACTTCTCCCTACCACTCAGGTTTCATATCTTACGTCATCTCCCTTGCTCTAGATAGGCTAGCATTCTTGCTGTTCCTCAAATATGTCAACCTTATTCTGTTCCCATGACTTTAGCCATTCTGTTTCCTTTGCCCAAGGTGCTCTTCCCACAGGCATCTGAATGGCTTTGCTCCCTCTCTTCCTGGTGCTTTCTGCTCATTTGAGTGAACCTTTCTAACTACCGCATCTGAAACCAGAGGCCTGTTCACTCTGCCCTTTTACCTCACTTCATTTTTATTCATAGCACTTATCATTTCATTCAAGAAGTTCTCTACCAGAGTTTTTTCCTACTTTTAGGGACCAGATGATTCCCATATAAACTACTTCAGAGTAATAAAAAGCCATCCAGTTCATTTCACTCAGCAAGAACAACCAAAATCTGACTGGGGCAGTGTTCTCAAAAAAGGAAAAGGCATTCTTACCAGCCAATCTTACTTGTGAGTAGATGCAAAAACCCTAAATGCTATACATATATTTACCCCCAGGTAATGTGTACAGCATATTCTAAGATTTTAGATAGAAAAAAATGGGCAAGTCATCCCAATAAGGACGACCTTTCATCAAAGTTGTGTGAAAAAATTTCCCTGCTGTGATCGAAGTCACAATGGGAAACACTGGAAAAGGTATATAAAAAGTACTCTCCAGACAGGTGGAGGGAAAAATGAATGCAACTGAGGCCACACACACACACACACACACGCACTTCTCACAAATGTCAGACCTTGTTTTTCAAGTATAGGTAACAAGATAAAGAAAACTCAGAATGTACCTACATACACTTTGCAAAATGATTTCACCTCAGGCCTTAGAAGAAAATGCTTTTGCATTTCAAGTTAAATATAAAGCCTGTAACCATCAATGACGCAGAGCAGTTGAGTAGATCTGCAAATAACAGCTTTTCTGTGTAGGAAAAATAGTGTTTTCTCTCTGCAGGTGTAGAAAAGTCCCATGTAAGATGTGTAAGGCATTATTTTATGCATGCATTAAGAATACCGACTTTATAGTACTCTTTATAAGGAACTGAAAGAAGAGTTCATAATGTGAAGGTTTATTTAAAGTGTAGCTGAGTTCCTTCATTATAAACAGTACTCCTAAAAGCATGCTTACCACAGCCTTCAAATTTTACTATATATCTATCTACAAACTTTCAACAGAATTGGTACATATTAAACTTCCCATTTTCAAGATGGCTTTTTTTGTGGATCTAAAAACAATTATCTTTTTCTTTGCTCTGCTCAGAAAGCATTTCCTTAAAATTTTCCATCAATTTCTGAAAATAAATCACATTTTCATCGTCTCACTGACACTGATGTCGACTTCTGAGTACTTTCTTGCTCCAGTTTCTGATTTATCCATTGCCCTGCACGTATTCAGGAGCTATACTCAGAAGGCACAGCAATTCCCATTACTCACTGAGTTTCTTTTCCACTTTCCAACCTACCAGCCACTACATCTGCACAATCATGTTCTACTTTCTCACCACAGCGATTCTAAAACAATGGGTTGAAAAGCTGCATGCAAAATTTCTTGACAAGAATTAGATTTCAAATTTAATTTCTTTTTGGCTGGCTGGATTCTAATCATTTTAGCTTAAAAACCAAAATAGAACAAATGTTTATTCACATTTATTTCTTTCTCATTTATGAATTGATCTGAAAGATTTGTTACTAAAATAAATCTATCTAGTAGGCCAAATGATGTCATTCATATTTTAGAGGCATAAAATTAATCAAACATTGCAAACCTATCTTTATGTAAACTCAGAGATGAATAACTCTTTTTCTATGGAATCCTGGAATTATGTTTAAACAGGACCTGAGGTATAAAAAGATGTACAAGAAAACTAAAGAAGCTTCTGCCCTAATAGTGCTTCTTCGTGTCTCCAAAGGCTGGACAACATAGGTATTAGACTAATAATGTAAGCAAATAAGTTAAAATTATGTCAGCATTTAACTGAAGTGTGAGCTTTCTTTTGACTAGAGGTTTTCATTTTATTTGCAGAACTAAGACAAGTCAACGGAACAGCTCTGTTACAGAAAATCTCTGAGCTTTTATTTAAGCCAAAAAAGGTCTCTTACATATTGGCCCTAGAAGATACACTCAGCAATTTCCTCAAGAAAATGAACACAAGAATGGTTTTATGAGATATAACTAGCTACAATTTTCTTCCCCAAAAGCAATTTTTAGTTTTCTTTGCTAAGACTGTGTCTACAAGGAACCTAAACAGTCAGTCAATTCAGTCAAGAATGTGTTCTATTCAAGTGAAGAAAAAAACTATGGATCGTCTGACACTATGCAGACCAAGCTGAATGGCTGTATATTCACTTTCGACTACTTGCTTTCCCAACATGCTTACAGAGCCTAAAGAGGAGCCAAATGAGCTGCCTAGATCACAGAGCTGTATTTTAAAGGATAAGTCTGTTGGCTCACAAGAGGATTTACAGTGTGCTCAAAATTTACATCGTTACAGAGACGTTTAAAAATGTTTAATAGCTTATATGTGCTATTATGTTTTTTTCCTATTTTAATTTGCATAATATACCTCACTGTTTGAGCTGTAATCTGGAGAGACAGTCTTAAATGTGGTCCCACTCAGTTTAAGATACGAACAGAGGTTTCACTGAGAAAGTTTGGCTTAAAGGGCCTGGAGAAAAACAAGAGACCCCTCCCTGATTTTTTTCCTGCTGTTATCCAGTGTCTTTTTTCCCTGTACATTATAGGCAACCTCAAGTCAGGTACCTTTCTGCCAGCACAGGCCCATCCTTGTACAAAATGAAAATTTCTGAGTGTTCATTTTGTGGGAAAGAGCCAAAATTACAAATCATTTAGGCAGAAAAATAGGCTGGTATATAGGAAGAGTCATCAAAGTTAAGAGATGGGTCCTATGGAAGAGGGACATCTCAAAAAGAATGTGAGGGCTTTCTTCATAAATATGAAAAGGACTGATTAGGCATAAGGAATTAGGCTTCCGTGTGATTCAAAAAGGGAGTGCACGCCAATCTAATATAAAAGGGCTTCTTAACATTTAGAACTGTCAAAGATAAAAGGAAAGGCTATTTCTCAGTCACTAGAAGTATCCAAGAAGAGGCTAGAATAGAAGGTCAGTTGGCAGGAAACCACAGAAGGTCTTTCAGCATAGACTAGGATGTCTTCAGGTTCCTTCTAGCCCTAAAAGTCTATAAAGATGAATCACTCCTAATGATCAACTGGGGTGAAGCAGACATTTAAAGGAACCAAGTGGCAGTTGACCTCAGCTCACTGGGGAGGTTCAATATTATAATGGGGATCCTGTTTTCCTACCACAGACCAGGCCAAACTAGTTACAGCCCCAAAATTCACCTCAGCCAATCTGAATTTCACCTGTAACAGAACAGCACTGTTAGAATTTACCATGGGTGCAGGGTGATAACGAAAAGGAAGGGGATGAGCTGGAAGGCTGGACGTGCTAAGGAGTAGTGGCCCTGACTAGGAAAGAAAAAGCTAAATAAAGTATAGAAGAAAAGGTATTGTAAGAAAAAGGAAAAAGACTTCCTTCCCACTCATGAAATCAGGGAATAACAGGTGAAGAGTTAGCAAATGGGCCCGCGTGTAGCTAAGGCAGTCAAAATACACAACACGCCATCAAAATACACAACACGCCATCAAAATACACAACACGCCAACAGACTCCAGAAGTGAGGCAGAACCACACTGAGGACTGTGGCATGAATATTCAGCTGTGCTCCATCCAGGATGCTTAAGAGAAAATAGTCTTTTGTACTCAGGAATATTTTTTCCAGCTTTCCTGAGGAACAATTGACAAATAAAATTAGAAGATACTTAAAGTATGCCACGTGATAATCTGACCTACCTAAGCATTGTGAAAGGGTTCTCCCATCAAGTTAGTTAACACATCCATCACCTCACATATTGGATACAAACTTTCACTGAGAAGATGAATAAGGTCTGAGAATCTAATGTATAACACGGTGACTATAGTTGATAACATTGTATTATATAACTGAAATTTCCTGAGAGAGTAGAGCTTTAAAAAAAAAAAAAAGTAAATATGTATCCGGCAATCTTAATCCAATTAGCAATAGGTCAATAAGATTAAGAATTTGATGGTAAATGTGAAAGGTTTGCTAGCTTCATTTATCAAGCACTGATTAATAATTTTGCATTAATAAAATATGTTAATATAAATAAAATTGTGTGGTTAGAGTACCTTCCCTGTGTGTCAAATATTCCCAGAAATATTTAAAAAGAGGAAGTTTCCAAAGCCAGCAGCTTTCCATGAAACTCTTTAGCTAGCTAAGACAATGTGTGATATAATGCTCCATGCCAGCTGTTTCGTGCCCTATCAGAGAAGGCGTTCTGACTTCCAATACCGGAGCACGATTCAGACGTATCTGGGTGGCTTTCCTCCTGTGCAAACTCAGCAACTCCAAACAGTCTACAACAAAACACCAACAGCAGATTCCATGATCCCTATTTTCAAGCTGCTGCAGAAATAATATTAACTTAATAACAGAAAACAACAACAAAGACTACTTCTCTTAACTGTGAGCCCCTCCAGGGCAAGAACTAAGTTCTAGTCACCTTGTCATCTTGTGTCCAGTAGGTCTCCATTAAATGAGGATTATTGATTGAAAGTCATTTACTAATTGATGGAAACAATAGAATATCCAATGTCATTACCTAGTGTAAGAGGACCAGTGGCCTGTCATGTAAACAAAATCAGAAAATCTTTGTGGAAGTCTCCTGGACAAAAAAATAAAAAAATACACTACAACCAAGCCCTCACTCTACATTGAAGCTCTCTTTCTAAAGCAAAACACCGAAACCCCCACACCAGTCCTGACCCCAATCCTCTAAATTTCCACCAGCTTCTGAAAAGTTCCCTATCAGACAAGAAGTTATAACTGTACTCCCATATTTATATTCTACTCAAGACTGTGGTTTTCAGGAGTCTGGAAGGTTATAAACACATACGTATTTACTTGAGGGATGGACCATATTGTCAAACTCAAAGGGTTTCTGCTGGCTAAGGCCAGTTCCCAACAACTATAATAAGCCTTATTACTAAGATCCTTATATTCAATAAAACATCACTATTTTTGGCAGATGGTATAATTAGCAATAACTGGTTCATTCTTTCTTTCATAATAAAACATGTACATCACAGTCAAACAAACATTATATGAAATATGCTAACCTTCTCAGGATCCCTAGCCAAACGACCTCAAGTAGAGATACTTATTTTCTGGAAGAATCTGTTTTCTTCACTTCTAGTGATGAGCATTATCTGTAGCACACAAACCCGATTCATAGCCGGACAAAAGCATTTAGAATATCGTATCTCAGGAATCAATGTGTTATGGCTGTTAATTTCAGCAAGCTAGGAAAGATTGGGAAAATACGACCTAAAAGGTACTTAATTGCTAGGGTTCTGTAAGTCTGGCCAAAAAGAGTATCCAAAGGGCAATAAGCAAAAAGCACCAGGGGTCCAAGTAGGAGAACAGGCCAACTGAGAATCTAATCATCTAATAGTTTATGTATGTATCCAGCAAACATTTTTTGAATAACTATTACATACGAAGGGCTGTTTTGGGTATAGGGGGTAAAGATATTGTCAAGACATGGGCCTAACAATGATTATGATAAAGATAATGCTAGGTATGTACAACGTACAAAAGTGATACAAAAGAGGGAATGATTAAGGAAGTAACAAAGTCTAGTGGGAAACAAAAAATTTTTAGAATGAAAGAGACCAGAATTCAAACTCTACTTTTCACCACTTACTATCTTAGTTCCTCCACATGTAAAGTGGAAATAATAGTAGTTAACTATCTTAAATGACTTTTGTGAGGACTAACTAGATAACACTTCAAAAATGTCTAGTACTTTGCCTGGTAGAAATACTATATTATTGTTTTAAAAATCCTTATTACAGACTTGCTGAGGGAAAGGTCACAGAAGGTTTCATGGGACACATAATATTCAAAGTAAGTCTTAAAGAATGAATTGGAGTTCACCTGGCGAACAAGTAAAGGAAAAGCTTTCCAGACAGACACTAGCATATGCAAGGGCCCGGAGTCTACAGTTCCAGAGAAGTAGAAAAAGGTGATTTCCATTTGAAGGCAGGAACAATGGGAGTGAGAAAGACCCCCCTGGGTTAAGACAAGAAGAGAGAAGAAGCACTTTCAGAAAAGATCAAGGTTAAACAAGAGTGTCTTCACTGAAGAACAGTGGCTCCACCAGGCACAAAAGACAGATGGGATAGAGGGACACAAGGTTCTCATTCCGAGAGAGCTGCCAAAGAGAGAGGGCTGCTACAATAGAATCCTCTTAGATGAGCGCTTCCAACCCTGACAGTAATCAGCCACAGATCTGCACCCAGTAGAGAGTGGCCACCAAAATGCCAACACTACTTCTCCAGCAAGTATATGAAACTTAGCAGTGGAGGGGACACAGGGTATCAGTGTCTGCTGAAAATATAAACTAGAAAGCTCAAAAGTATGAAGAATAGGCTCCAGCCAGTATAATCAATCAAAATCAACTGCCATATGAACAAATTAGAATTTAGTGACAAATTCACTAGAGTCAATGTTGCAATGGAAATGGCATAGTTCTAATTAGTTCCAAAGTAACAAAAAAATACCAAAGATACGTTCCCACTATAAAGCCCACATAAAATATTGTTATTTATTTTATACACACACACACACCCCTACTCCAAATTTAGCACTATTTCAAACAAAGCTATATCAGACCCAAAAAATAGGATACCAGTATTCTACTATTTGGGGTCAAAAGACCATAAATTTCTAAATAATTCATGAGCATTAAAATCTCACAAGTGTCAGAATGATTCCATTTTACATATACAGAAAATTTCAGATGAAATGTGTTTGCCCTTGGTAATGAAAAAGAACCCAAGTTTTACTGTTAGACCAAGGTTCAGATTCCCCACCAATGACTTAACCTATCTGGTCCCAGCTTCCTCATATGCAAATTATATACATAGATGATGTTTATATACTTACATGGCAGAATTGTTATAAGGATAGCATATAACAGTACGTAAAACACTGATATATTGTAAGCTCTAAATAAATGGAAGTTTTTATTATTATGAAACTCTGTCAAAACCCAATGGATGGTAGCATCAGAAAATTATTTTATCAGTCAGTAACAATCTCTCAGTCTAATGCTCCAAATATTGTTCTACATGGGTTCCAAGGTACAAATTGTCCCCTAATTAGCTCATAGCTAGCTTAGAATATAATTACGAGGACTTGCTTTGGATGTATGCAGCTGAGTTGCTGAGGGAATGGCTTGCTGGAGTAGCCCGTACACAATTATTCGTTAAATTCTGAATGCTACAAGCACTCAAATCTCACCTTTATAAGACTTTTCTTTTTTTAATAGATAATGCTGAATATCAAACAGAATGTTTTAGACTAACAAAGGTCAAATATTCTCTCAAAATATTACTAGTTTACATATTACCTTCAGAACTGATCAAAATGGAATAATATGTAAATTTTCAGAGATTTTCAGAGAAAGGAGGTGTCTGTATCCACAGATTTATTTACTTGGTGAGTTTTCAAAATCTTGCAATGGAACTGTAAAAACAATGTGATTAAAATCGATAGAGCACATCATTTGCTGATACTGTTGCCCAAGAAAAGGCAATAAGCCTTAGGCATGTTATTACTAGATTACACAATTGCACTGACAGGTTCAAGATTTTAAAAAGCAACTGAGAACAGAGAGGATTTATTTTGGGGGGAGAAGAAATTTTTCTCTTCAATTAAAAAGAAACTTTTTATGATGATTTAAAATGTCCTCTATAACATAAAAAATAATATTAATGTTAAATTTTCCTTGATTTCCTAAAATAAAAATAGAGCTACTTTTGTCTAACAATACTATATCCAACCACATATCGATTTAACAAATACTAAAAATAATTTAGGGAATAGCAATTGTAAGAGTATTATTTTTGTAAAGTCCATATGAAAGAATATGAAAGTCCAAATATATGAGTTTCCAAACCTCTTCTGCAAAAATGAGCTCTTTTCACGTCTTAGTGATGAAATGATAAACTTTTAGCTAGATCTTCAAACTCAAAGAATGCTATTTTCATGCTATGCTTTTTAATCAGATAGCAAACATAGTCGTGTAGACTAAATTCATCTGATAAAAAGTGACCAAATAAAACTGAACCTAAAATCAGCAAGTCCTTTTACCCTAGTGAGATCTACTACACTACAAACAGAAAATTCGCAAGTTTTGAATTGCTTTGTAGTGCAAATTCCACGGTAGAAACATCCTTATGTAGCTAAGGAAAGCTGATAGAATCAAACATGTAGTTTTATGCTTAGGATAGAAAAAAATGTTGACTAGAAGAAGTGAGATATTTTAATCATGAATCCCAGTAGGAAATGAGAAGTTAGGCTCATAGAAAGAAAGAAATTAACCCAGGCACTAGACCTACATTTACCAGATTTTACCAAGTAAACAGTGAAGTCTATTCAAGGGAGTTTAGATCTCAAGACCTACATCAGATGTAGATTATTTGAAAAAAAACAAAACAAAACAAAACCCTACAAAACACCACACACTTTCTTGTCACCAATGTACATACATACTTACATAAATACATAATAGCTTTATGTTCTAAATAGATAACTACTGAAATAGATAGCTTAATTAACTGAATAATACAAAATTTTCCTCAGTTCTTTCCTCTCCCTCAATCTCCTCATTCAATTATGACAAGTCCATTCTACTTCCAAAGCAATTCTCAAATCCATCCAATTTTCTCCATTCCAAACATCTCCATTCCACATCAACATCATCTCTTACCTGGATTAATGCAAGAGCTTGCTAACTGGTCACCCTGATTCCAAGTCAGCCCTTTCAACCAAAGCATTCCCCTCACTATAGCCAGGGTGTTCTTTCTAATATGCAGATCTGATCATGTTTCCTCACAACGAAAACCACTTAGTGGTTTCCAACAGCACAGAGTCCTTAACATGACAAACAGGAACCTATGTGATGTGGTTCTGGTGTACCTCTTCATTTCCAACCTAAAGTTTTCCAACCTGCAAAACTTCTTTCATTTCGTATGATCCTATGCCTTCTTTATATCTTCCTTCATGTACTCTCAGCCAGGAACACTCTTTCCCATTCTTCCCTTCATCATTATAACTCCTACTCTTCCTGGAGATCTCAACTTAGACATCATCTCCTCTCAAATTTTCTTGATATCTTGAATTACGTTCACTTGAGTGTCTGCCAAGCTCTTTAGTGCCCTATAGTTGCTCTATCACACTCTGAATTGTACTTGGTCATTTGTTTGTCTGTATCCCTCACTATATCCAAGTTCCCTGAATGCAGGGATGGTATCTATATTCCTATCTATTGTTTACCCAGTGAGAGAATGACAAAAGGAAATGCACTTTTTAGAAAGCATATTCTTCCTGCAGTATAGAAAGTGTATGAAAGACAAGACTAGAGATGGAAACACAAGAAAGTATAACAATAGTTTAGGCAAAGATATAAATGTGGCCTTAATTAGGAAAGCAGCATCAGGATGGGGAAAATAGACAGATTCTGGAGATATTTAGGGAATGGAGTGATAGAACTTAGCAAGTGATTAGTTATGACCATAGTGAAAGAGAAAAAAGTTGGGGCACTGGGTGGCTCAGTCTGTTACGCATCCAACCCTGGATTTCAGCTCAGGTCATGGTCTCATGGCTGTGAGACTGAGCCCTGTGTTGGCCTCCACACCCAGCGGGGAGTCTGCTTGAGATTCTCTCTCTCCCTCTGCCCCTTCCTCCCACTGGTGTGTGCTCTCTCTCTCTCTCTCTTTCTCAAATAAATAAATAAATCTTTAAGAGAAAAAAAAAGTCAAGAACACCTTGAATCCTGAGGTGGATGATGACCAAATTACTGGATAGTAAGGAGAGAAGGAAGAATAGACTTGCAGTAAGATAATCGGTTTGTTTTGGGATTTGCTAAGTTGGTTTTGCCTTTAGGACACTGAAAGGGAGATGCCTAAGAGGTAGTGCATATATAAGTCCAGAAATAAGAAGAAATCTAGGTTAGAAACTTGGATTTAAGATTTACATCATAGAAGAGGCAACTGAAATCACGGGTGTAAGTGAGATCACCCAAGAAGGATGTGTGGAATGAAAACATAGGAGAGTCAAGGACAGAAAACAGTGGGAAGAGGGGCTGGAAAGATGGCAGAGTAGGAGGACCCTAAACTCACCTTGTACCCCAGATACATACTAGATAACACTCATATCAGTGTAAATAACCCAGAAAATGACCCAAAGACTGGCAGAACAAACTCAACAACCAAAGATAGAGGAAAGGTCATATCAAAAAGGATAGGAGGCATGGAAGTGAGAAGCTAAACATAGGACTATGGCTATCCAGAGGAGGGAGGGAGCCATGGGTGTGAAGAAGGGAGAGAAAAAGACTCTCACAACAGGGAGCTCAGATAGGGAAGACAAATCCTCAAATCATTTGGCTTTGAAAGCAAGAGGGGCTGAATTTCATGAGTTCTTACAACCAGCAGGACTTAAAGCCTGGAATTTTAAAAATCAGCAAGCTTGGTTCTGGGAGAGCCTAGAAAGTGACAGGAAGCTGAGCCTCCACCCTTAAAAAGACAGCACGACACACAGGCTGTGGAGATACAGCATAGAAACTGCTCTTTGAAAATTGGGGGCATGCAGGAGGGAGCATTATTTACTCATCTCAGGGCATTTCACGGAAGGGCAGTTTTCACAGGGAGACCCCTCTGGGGACAAAGAAGCTGGCTGGTGTCATCTCCCACCCCTCCCCCCAAAACAAACACACAGCCATCTGCAAGAACCACTGTAGCATCGAATTCACCACCTAACCTGCTCACACCGAGATCCGCCCTTTCCAGTCGCTTTAGCCTCAGTCCTGGCGCTGCGCATCCCCTCCCTGAGAGAAGACTAGAGCAAAACTGGCCAATACCACATCTCCCAACCTGCACACTTTAGAGGCCTCAGTCCTGTAAGGACAGTGGCTCCACAGAAGATTGAGGCAAACCTTGTTAAAACCGCACACCCACCCCAGCTGGGGACCAAACACTGCCTACAAGAGGCAAACAGTGCTACTGCAGATGACTGGACTGAAGGAAAGTCGCCAGGACACAACAGCAGGGTGCACACAACACACATAGGAGACACTCCTGAAGTGCCAGGTTCTGGTGAACAAGGGACACTGCACTGCAGGGCCCTACAGAACCTCTTCTTCATAAGTCCATTACTTTCAAGAGCAGGAGAGGTAGCTGACTTCCCTAATACACAGAAATAGACAGAGCTAGACAAAATGAGGAGACAGAGGAGTATTTTCCAAATTAAACAACAGGACATAACCACAGTAAAAGACCTAAGCAAAATGCATATAAATAATATGCCTGATGGAGAATTTAAAGTAATGATCATAAAGATACTCACTGGACTTGAGAAAAGAGCAGAAGACATCAGTGAGACCCTTAACACAGAGTTAAAAAAAAGAACCAATCAGAGATGAAGAACACAATAAGTGAAATTAAAAATACACTAGATGGAAGGAAAAATACACTAGATGGAATAAAAAGCAGGCTAGAGAAAGCAGAAGAATGAATTAGTGACCTGGACAACAGAGTAATGGAAAGTAATCAAGCTTAGCAGATGAGAGAAAAGAAAATCATGCAAAATGAAAATAGACTTAGGAAACTCAGTGTGATTCCATCAAGGCCAATAATAGTGCATTATAGGGATCCCAGAAGAAGAGAGAAAAGGGGGCAGCAAATTCACATGAAGACATAATAGCCAAAAACTTCCCTAATTTGGGGAAGGAAACAGATATCTAGATCCAGAAAGCACAGAGATACCCCCCTCCCAAAATCAACCGAAGGAGGTCCACACCAAGACATATAGTAATTAAAACGGCAAAAAGAAATGATAAAGAGAGAATTTTTAAAGCATCAAGAAAAAAGAAGACAGTTATATACAAGGGAAACCCCATAAGGCTATCTGCAGATTTTTCAGCAGAAATGTTGCAAGCAGAGAAAGTGGCATGATATATTCAAAGCGCTGAAGGGAAAAACTCTGCAGCCAAGAATAGTCTATCCAGCAAGGCTATTCTTCAGATTAGAAGGAGAGATAAAGAGTTTCCCAGACAAACAAAAGCTAAAGGAGTTCATGACCACTAAATAAGCCCTAGCAGAAATGTAAAAGGTGACTCTCTGAGTGGAAAGGAAAGACCGTAAGTAAGAGTAAGAAAAGTAGGAAGCACAAAAGCAGTAAAAATAAGTATATATCTGTAAAAATCAGTCAAGGAACTCACAAAATAAAAGGATGTAAAGTATGATACCATATACCCAAAATATGGGGGGAAGAGGAGTAAAAACAGGTTGAAACTCAAGCAACCATCAATTTAATATAGACTTCTATATACAGAAGATGTCATATTACAAACCTAATGGTAACCACAAATAAAAAAAAAACAATAATAGATACGTAAAAAATAAAGAGAAAGGAATCCAAGTATATGATCTTTAAAGAAAGCCAACAAACCATGAGAGAACAAGAGAAGAAAGGATCAGAGAAGAACTACAAAAACAACCACAAAACAAGGAATAAAATGGCTATAAATGCATACCTATCAATACTTACTTTGAATGTAAATGGACTAAACCTTCCAATCAAAAGACAGAGGGTGAAAAAATGGATAAAAAACAAGACTTATTGGGGCGCCTGGGTGGCTCAGTCAGTTAAGCGCAAACTCTTGATTTCAGCTCAGGTTGCAATCTCAGGGTCATGCTGAGCCCCATGTTGGGCTCCATGCTCAGTGAGGAGTCTGCTTGTCCCTCTCCCTCTGCTCCTCCTCCTGCTCTCTCTCTATCTCTCTCAAATAAATAAATAAGCAAAATCTTAAAAAAAAAAAAACAAGATCCATCTATATGCTATCTATAAGAGACTCATTTCAGACCTAAAAACACATGTAGAATGAAAGTGAGGGAATGAAGAAACATTATCATGCAAATAGCTGTCAAAAGAAAGTCAGGGTAGAAATACTTATATTGAACAAAATAGACTTTAAAACGAAGAACATAAAAAGAGACAAAGAAGGAGCACCCAAATACATAAATCAGTTAACAACAAACATAAAGGAACTAATCAATAGTAATATAATAATAGTAGGGGACTTTAACACCCCCACTTACATCAACAAACAGATCAAACAGAAAATCAACAAGGAAACAGTGGCTTTGAATGACACCCTGGACCAGACGGATTTAAAAGATATATTCAGAACATTCTATGCTAAAACAGCAGAATATGCATTCTTTTCAAGTGCACATGGAAAAGTCTTCAGAATAGGTCACATGTTAAACCACAAAACAAGTCTCAACAAATTAAAAAAGACCAAAGTCATACCCTGTATCTTTTGTGACCACAATGCTATGAAGCTAGAAATCAACCACGAGAAAAAATCCAAAAAGAGCACAAATACACAGAGGTTAGGTAACATACTACAAAACAATCAATGGGTCAACCAAGAAAACAAAGAAGAAATAAAAAATTACGTGGAGACTAATGAAAATCAAAACACAACAGTTCGATATCTTGGGGATACAGCAAAATGAGTTCTAAGAGGGATGTTTATAACGATACAGACCTACCTCAAGAAGCAAGAAAAATCTCAAATAAACAACCTAACCGGACAACTAAGGAGCCGGAAAACGAACAAACAAAACCCAAAACCAGCAAAAGGAAGGAAATAGTAAAGATTAGAGCAGAAAAAAATTATATAGAGACGAAAAAACAATAGAACAGATCAATGAAACCAGGAACTGGTTCTTTCGAAAGATCAACCACCTCAGGCCAGACTCTTTAAAAAGAGGTGGGAAGGGGGGACTCAAACAAAATCAGAAATGAGAGAGGAGAAATAACAACTGACACCACAGAAATACAAAAGATTGTAAGAGAATATTATGGAAAATTATATGCCAACAAATGGGACAACCTAGAAGAAATGAATATATTCCTAGAAACACATAACTTACAAAAACTGAAGCAGGAAGAAAAAGAAAATTTGTACAGACCTATCACCAGCAATGAAATTGAATCAGTAATAAATAAATTTTAAAAATCCCAAAAAACAAGACCAGGACTAGACAGTTTCACAGGTGATTCTACCTATACTCAACCTTTTCCAAAAAATAGAAGAGGAAGGAAAACTTCTAAATTCATTCCATAAGGCCAGCATTACCTTGATAACAAAAGCAGATAAAGACACCATTAAAAAAGAAAACTACAAGCCAATATCTCTGATGAGCATAGATGCAAAAATCCTCAACAAAGTATTAGCAAAAGGCATCAAATAATACATTTAAAAAATCACTTGCTACAGTCAAGTGGGATTTATTCCCAGGATGCAAGGGTGGTTCAATATTTGCAAATCAATCAACGTAATACATCACAACAATAAGAGAAAGGATAAAAACCATACGATCATTTCAATAGTTGTACAAAAAGCATCTGACAAATTACAACATCCTTTCATGATAAAAACCCTCAACAAAGTAGATTTAGAGGGAACATACTTCAACATAATAAAGGCCTTATAGGAAAAACCCACAGCTGACATCAAACTCAATGGGGAAAAACTGAGAGCTTTTCCCCTAAGATCAGGAACAAGACAAGGATGTCCACTGTCACCACTTTCATTCAACGTAGTACTGGAAGTCCTAGCCACAGCAATAAGCCAACAAAAAGAAATAAAAGGCATTAAACTGGTAAGGAAGAAATAAAATTTTCAGTGTTTGCAGATGACATGATGCTCTATATAGAAAAACCTAAAGACTCCTCCAAAAAACTACTAGAGCTGATAAATAAATTCAGTAAGGTCATAGGATACAAAATCAATGTACAGAAATCCATTGCATTTAATTACACTAATGATGAAGCAGCAGAAAGAGAAATTGAGAAAACAATCCCACTTAACAACTGCACTACAAATAATAATATACTAACCAAAGAAGGTGAAAGACTTGTACTCCGAAAACTATAAAATTAATGAAAGAAATTGATGAAAGAAATTAAAGACAATACAAACAAATGGAAAGACATTCCATGCTCACGAATTGAACGAACAAGTATTGTTAAAATGTCTATACTACCCAAAGCAATCTACAGATGTAACACAATCCCTATCAAAATACCAAAAATCTTTTCCACAGAACTAGAAAAAAATCCTAAAACTTGTGTGGAACCACAAAAGAACCCAAATAGTCAAAGCAATCTTGAAAATGGAAAACAAAACGTATCACAACTCCAGACTTCAAGTTATATTACAAAGCTATTGTAATCAAAACAGTATAGTACTGGCACAAAATAGACACAGATTAATGGAACAGAATGGAAAGCCCAGAAATAAACCCACAATTATGTCGTCAATTAATCTTCCACAAAGGAAGCAAGAATATGCAATGGGCAAAAGACAATCTTTTCAACTAAGTGTGTTAGGAAAAATGGACAGCCACATACAAAAGAATGAAACTGGACCACTTTCTTACACCATACATAAAAATAAAATCAAGGTGGATTAAGGACTTAAATGTGAGACCTGAAATCATAAAAAACCTAGAAGACAACAGAGACAGTAATTTCTCTGACATCGGCCATAACAACATCTTTCTAGATATGTCTCCTGAGGTAAGGGAAACAAAAGCGAAAATAAACTATTGGGACTACACCAAAATAAAAGCTTCTGCACAGCAAAGAAAACAGTCAACAAAACTAAAGGCAACCTACTGATGCTGCAAATGACGTATCCCATAAAGGGTTATATCTATAATATACAAAGAACTTATAAAACTCAGCACCCAAAAATCAAATAAACCAATTCAAAAATGGGCAGAAGACATTATGAATAGACATTTTTCCAAATACGTACAGATGGCCAACAGACACATGAAAAGCTCAATATCACTTATCATCAGGGAAATGCAAATCAAAACTATAATGAGATATCGCCTCACACCAGTCAGAAGGGCTGAAATCAATAAAACAAGAAAACAACAGGTGTTGGCAAGGATGCAGAGAAAGGGGAACCCTTCTACACTATTGGTGGGAATGCAAACTGGTGCAGCCACTCTGGAAAACAGTATAGAAGTTCCTCAGATAGTTAAAAATGGAACTACCCTATGATCCAATGAACTACTAGGTATTTACCCAAAGAATACAAAAATATTAATTCAAAGGGACATGCACCCTGATGTTTATAGCAGCATTATCAACAATAGTCAAATTATGGAAACAGCCCAAGTGCCCGTTAATTGATGAATGAATAAAGAAGATGTGATATACATATATACAATGGACTATTGCTCAACCATAAAAAAGAACTAAATTTGTCATTTGCAACAACATGAATGGAGCTAGAGAGTATTATGCTAAGTGAAACACGTCAGTCAGAGAAGGACAAACACCATATGATTTCACTCATATGTGGAATTTAAGAAACAAAACGGGTGCCTGGCTAGCTCGGTCAGTATAGCATGCAGCTCTTGATCTCAGGGTTGTGATTTTGAGCTCCACATTGGGTGTAGAGATTACTTTAAAAAATAAATAAATAAAATCCAAGAACAAAATTAATGAGCAAAGGGGGAAAGACAGAGAGTGAGGCAAACTAAGAAACAGACTCTTAACTATAGAGAACAAACAGATGGTTACTGGAGGGGATGTAGGTGGGGGATAGGTGAAAAGGAGTAAGAGTTAAATTTAGCTTGATGAGCACTGAGTAATACATGGAATTATTGAATCACTATATTGTACACCTGAGACTAATATAATACTGTATTGACTACACTGGAATTAAAATTTAAAAAAAGAACCAAGGACAGAACTTTTAGGAACATCAACTTCTAAAGGATAATCAGAGGAAGAGAGTCCACTGAACAATGGAAAGGAGTGCCCATAGAAGCAGCAAGGAGGGTATTTAATGAAGGAAAGATTGGTCAAAAGCCAAATGGCTCAAAATTTTTAAGAGAGATGAGGGCTGAAAAATAATATTTAAAATGTGAACTATGGGGTATTGTTGGTGGGACTCCCAAATTTGTTCTTGCATAAAAGCAATGAAAAAGCTGACCCAAATTATTAGAATAAACTTTTTCAGAGATATGGAAATTAACCAAATGCTCGCAGCAACACAGGAAGCATTTATTTTTAAATAAATAGTTGTATATAAGCAAGAACAGGAAGCTTTGTAACATTTTAACTTCCCTTAGTCCCATCCCCCACTCTATATTTGTAATAGCCTTCCAAAAAAATAGCCCACATTCCTGGTACAGCCTAGTGGTTGCTGGGGAGAGCAGTGGAGTGGAGTGCAGTAGGATGGAGCTAGAGCTCTTTTGAATGCTCATTTCCAAAGAATTTTCATTACTTGACCTTTCTGATGGTTCTCTAGAAGATCCCACTTATAAGTTAGTTTGTACTTGACCTGAATCAGGGCTCACCTTGTACAAAGTGTCTTCTTCCACAGGGCATTTGTTGAAAACAATTACAATCAAGTTTGTAACTTCACAGCTGCCTGAAGCAGTGGTTAATACTTGGAGCAATAACAGCCAAAAAGCTAACCAAAAAGTTTAAAGGAAAAAGCTGGGAAATAAGATATCCATAGGTGCTTTGAAAAGCTTCAACATATCCTGGGGAATCTAGGAGGCCACACATACACAAAGGGGTGTAATATACACATGTAAGATCTGGGAAACCCCTAAGCTCTCATCTCTGGCTGACCTTGAGGTCAGATGTTGGACAGAGACTTTAAATAAGCTATTTTAAATACGTTCAAAGAGCTGAACAAAACTATGTATGAGGATATACCACCACACAGAGATTATAAAAAAGATGCATAAACTACTTATTTAAAGACAAATTCTGGAGTTGAAAAGTACAATAATTAAAATGAATATAAGAAAGAAAAAGTGAAATGAAGATAGATTAACTGAAAGTATCTAGTCAGAGGAACAAAATAGGTAAAAAGAATGAAGAAAAATTAACATAGCCTTAGATAGCTGTGAGGACACCATCAAATGTACCAATATATGCGTAATGGGAGTCTCAGAAAAGAGGAGAAACAGAAGGGGCAAAAAAAATATTTGAAGAAATAATGGCCAAAAACTTTCAAATATGATGAGAATCATTAATCTACACATCCAACAAGCTCAAAAACTCTATGTAGGATAACTTCAAAAAGATCCACACCTGGACACATATTAATCAAACTGTCAAAAGAAAAAGACAAAAAGTATCTTGAAAGCAGTAACAGAGGAGTGATTTATCACTTCAAGGGTTGTTCGATATGAGTAACAGTTGAGTTCTCATCAGAAACCACAGAATCAGAAGGAAGAGAGATGACACATTCAAAGTTCTAAAAGAAAAAAGAGCCTGTCAACCAAGGTTTCTAAATCCAGCAAAAACTATCCTTCAAAAATGAAGTGACTAGCCTGAGGCCAGTATTACACAGATATCAACCCAGTCAAAGAACTCTCTCTCTCTCTCTCTCTCTCTCACACACACCCCCTACTACTACTATGAATACTACTAATTACTACCAACGACCTGCCAGTAGTAGTAGCAGCAGTATGGATCAATATTCCTTATGAGTTACTACACATGCAAATATCCTCAACAAAATACTAGCAGCATATACCAGCAAAACAATGAATCCAGCAGCATATAAAAAGGCTTACATAATATGACAAAGGGAGGCTTACCCTAGGAATTCAAGGTTGTTTCAACATTTAATATCAATGTAATATACTATATTAATAGAATATAGGAAAAAACACATGATCATCTTGATACCCACAGAAAAAATATTTGACAAAATCCAACATCCTCTCATGATAAAAGCACTCAACAAACTAGCAATAGAAGGGAACTTCCTCAAACTAACAAAGGGCATCTATAAAATACCCATAGCTAACATCATACTTAATGATAAAAGACTGAAAGTTTTCTCCCTAAGATCAGGAACATGAAAAGATATCTACTCTCACCACTTCAATTTAACATTGTATTGAAAGTTCTAGCCTGGATTCTAGCATTAAATTTAAAAATAAAATAAAAAGCATCCAGATTAGCATGGAAGAAGTTAAAAATTATCTCTATTTGTAAATGACATGATCCTGGAAGTAGAAAATCCTAAAGGAATATACATGCACACAAAATAAAAAACGAATTTAGAAAGGTTGCAGGATACAAGATTAATATACAAAAATCTAAGTTGTATTTCTATACATTAGTAATGAACAATCTGAAAATGAAATTAAGAAAGCAATCCAACAGCATCAAAAAACAAGGGTGACAAAATAAATACAAGACGTGTACACTGAAAACTATAAGAACTGTTAAAAGAAATTAAACAAATGAAAAGATGCTTTGTCTTCATGTGTCAGAAGACCTATTAATGTTAACATGGCAGTATTCCCCAAATTGATCTACAATTCAATATCAAAATTCCATCATTCTTTTTCCGCAGAAATTGACAATCTTAAAATTCATATGTAAATTCAAGGTATCCAGAATGCCAAAATAATTTTGAAAATAAAGAACAAAGTGGGAGGATTTGTACTTCAAACTTTCGAGGCTTACTTTGAAACTACACTAATCAAAATAGTCTGTTACTGGCCTAGGATAAACATACAGATCAGTAGAATCGAGTTGGAAGTCCTATACGTCTGTGTAAACCTGTATAGACCTACACCTGTGTAGTTGAGTCATTCTTGACATGGGTACTGAGATAATTCAACGGGGAAAGAACAGTCTTCTCAACAAATGGTACTAGGACAGCTAAATATCTACACACAAAAGAATGAATGTGGACACCTACCTCACACTATATATGAAATTAACTCAAAAGAGATCAAAGACCTAAATGTAAGAGCTAAAACTATAAAACTCTTGGAAGAAAACACGGGGAAAATAAATTTCTGTGACCTTGGCTTAGGCAACAGTTTCTTAGAGATGCTACCTAAAGCACAAGCTACCAAAATAAAAATAGACAACTGGGTGTCATCAAAACTAAGAACATTCATGATTCAAAGGACATTACCTAGAAAGTGAAAAAATGCCCCCCAGAATTGGAGGAAATATTTGCAAATCATATAGCTAATGAGACTCTAGCAGCCAGAATATATAAAGAACTCTTAAAATTTGAGAATAAAAAGACAATCCAATTAAAAAGTGGACAGGGGTGCCTGGGTAGCTCAGTCAATTAAGTGTCTGACTTTTGATTTCAGCTCAGGTCATGATCTTGGGGTCCTGGGATCGAGCCCCACATCAGGCTCCATGCTCAGCAGAGTCAGCTTGTCCCTCTCCCTCTGCTCCTCTATCCCTCCACCCACTGCTCTCTCTATATAATAAATAAATAAATAAATAAATAAATAAATAAATAAATAAATAAAATCTTCTTTAAAAAGTGAACAAAGGATTTGCATAGAAATTTCTTCAAAGAAGATAAACAAATGCCAATAAGCAAATGAACATATGCACAATTCCTTTAGTCATTATAATAATGTAAATCAAAACCATAATGAGATACCACCTTACACTCACCAGGATGGCTATAGTAAAACAAACAAACAGAAATAAAAAATAACAAGTGCTGGAGAGGTCGTGGAGTAATTGGACCTTGGAACTCCTACACATTGCTGGTGGGAATATAAAATGGTATAGCTGCTTTGGAAAACAATTTGGCAGTTCCTCCAAAAGTTAATCATAAATTTACCATATGACCCGGCAATGTCTATGTATAGACCCAAGAGAACTGAAAACATATTCACGCAAAAACTTATACATGAATGAACATGGAAGCATTATTCATAGCAGCCGAAAAGTTGGAAACAATTCAAATGTTCATCAACCAATAAATGGATAAACAAAATGTGGCATATATATTGGAATATTTTCTGGCCACTGATACATGTACAATGAGAATTAACCTTGAAAATACCATGCTAAGTAAAAGAAGCCAGATTGAAGGCCACATATTGTATGATTCTACTGATAAAAAGTGCCCAGAGTAGGCAAATCCTTAAAGACAGAAAGTAAATTTGTATATAACAGGGCCTGGAGAGAAGGGAAGATAAGGAAGTGACTACTAATTTACAAGGTTTCTTTTTGGGGAGAGGAAAATGGCAAATTAGAAGATAGTCATGGTTGTACAACCTTGGAGTTATACACTCCAAAGTGGTAAATTTTTTAAAATTAAGTTTTGCTAAAAATTTGCCAATTAACTTGAGTAAATGGGAAGGGACAGACAAAATATGGATTTGTCTTAAATGGCAAAGCATCTGGCTACCTATCTCAAATTCTGTCCACAAAGCATCAAAATATTAATTGAAAAGAGACAACTAGGGGCACCTGGGTGGCTTAGCTGGTTAAGTGCCTGGCTCTTGATTTTGGCTCAGGTCATGATCTCAGGATTGTGAGATCGAACCCAGTGGGCTCCACAGTGGGCATGGAGCCTGCTTAAAATTCTCTCTCTCCCTTTCCCTGTGCCCCTCTCCCCCAAAAAAGAAAAAAAAAAAGAAAGGAAAAGAGACAACTATACTTAAATTTAAAAAAAAATTTTTTTTAAAGAAAGAAAAGTGAGACTCAGTCTACCTTCCACTTTACCTAATTTCAGGGCCCAGTCATACCAAAAAACAAACAAACAAACAAAATCCTGTGAGGCCTTCTGTCTAGAAGCCTTGCCCCAAGAAAGAGTCTTGACTGAGCAAAGTTCCGAGCCAACTATCCCTCTAGCCGAGCTCTCTGCCCTTGAACAGAGCTGTGTCCCTTCCATGACACCCGTACACTGCCTAGATTCAAATCCTGGCCTCTTACTAAATCTGTGATTTTAATCCATTTAATCTACTTCAGAGCTTTAGTTTTCTCATCATGAAATTGCGGATAACAAAGCACCTTCCGTAGAGTTACTAGAAGGAGTAAATAAATTAATGCATGTAAAGTGCTTATACTAGTGCCTGACAAATTGTAAGCACTTGGTACAAGCCAGGGGATAACGGAAGGGGGATGAGTCTAAGTTATAACCACACCCCTCACATTATGCTCCAGCAAAGCTTCTCTGATGAGTCCTGTGATAAAGGTAAAGGTAAAGGTAAAGGAGGAAAGACAGTGCATACCCTTGTCAAATCCCTTTCACCAAAGAAGACTAATGGGCGGTAGACTTAAAAGCACCCCTGACGAAAAATCTCTACATCCATATAAGCCAAATCAGAAACTGATTGGGCAAAAAGTCCTTTTTTGTTAACACAGTGACTACTAGGACAAATACCATAAACATTCCAGGAGCATGTAGTGAGTATTCGTAATAGAAAATTAATTGAATGCAAAGGTCAATCAGACTCCAAATATGAGAATTTTTCAGTCTTGTCAAGTATTTTTCAAATGGGTTTTACCTTACCCACAATAATACATTTTTACATACATGTATGCATATACTGAAATAAATGTTTCATAAAAAATAACCTTAGTATTTATAATACACTCTATTTGCTATTCTTATCTATTCCATTCCCATTAAAAAAAATATTCTTGTCACAACACCCTACCACCACTCCACTAAATTGATTTCACTACCCAGTAATGGTCACGGTCCCAAGTGTGACCAAACTGGTATTGAAAAATGCCAGCCTTGTGTAACTTTAACACAAGAAATAATAATTAAATGCTCAATAGAGGTTGATACTGTGGGAACACAGAAAAAGTTAACAACTTTGACTAGGGTATCTAGGATTCAATGCATACAACTATAGACTCGAATGGAAATTCCAACAATATGAATTAAGAATTGGTCATAGCTCTCTTCCTTGGCGCTGCCTTCAGAATCTCCTATTCGGCATCATTGCTACCCTTGGACCTCTGGGAAGCCCAAGATTGTTAAAAAGAAGACCAAAAAGTTCACCTGGCACCAGTCAGACCGATATGTCAAAATTAAGTGCAACTGCCAGAAACCCATAGGCATTGACGATAGGGTGCACAGAAGATCAAGGGCCAGATCTTGTTGTAGGAGCAACAAGAAAACAACGTACATGCTGCCCAGTGGCTTCTGGAAGTTCCTAGTCCCCAAAGTCAAGGAGCCTGAAGTGCCTGCGATGTGCAACAAAGCTTACTATGCAGAGATTGCTCACATTGTCTCTTCTAAGAACCACAAAGCCATTGCGGAAAGAGCAGCCCAGCTGGCCAACAGAGTCACCAATTCCCAATGCCATGCTGCACAGCAAAGAAAATAAATAGACAGCTTATGTGCACCTAGTATTTGTGTTAATAAAACCATAAAACTACAAAAAAGAGAGAGAGAGAATTGGTCATAATTGGTTTCCTTTTTACTATTATTTACCCAGTCTGGGTGGAAGACAAGCTGCTAAAATATTTGATACACCAACTAACAGCAAAGCTTAGACATAAATTTGCAAGTTATCTGGTTTGTTGCTTAGATACTATGGTGTCTCTTGTCTCTGTTTGCTCTCTTCCTCTGGGATGAACATGGAATCCCCAGTGCCGAGTGACTAAATCCACTTATGGTCCAAAGACTTGCCTCTGCCTCTGCTCAGATTTCCAAGGCACCTGAGTGCTCTCCAGTCCCCAGTTTTGCCCTATGTCTGTCATATAATTTCCCCACTTCCTCAACGCTATCTGGCATTGGTAGGAATTATCAAAACTTGGTCAAAGTCTGCTCTAGATGCCTTGGAGAGGTAAAAGAAGAAGTATTCTACCACACATGCATGTTCCATCTGCACTACATAGCTAAATTACTATTCATCTCATTGATCTTGCCTTATCTCGATAGTGGAAGAACTATCAAGTATCTAAAGATTTTGAGATCCATATATGAGCAGGCTTCTCAGAATTTTGCCTTCTGTGTATATGTACTATATTTTGATTATATACAGAAAATAATTTTGCTATAACAGGATATTCCATATAATAAAAAAAGTTACCAAGGCAAAATTATAGGACCATTCCTAAAATCACTTTACTATTATCACAATGGCAGTTACAAGTATTTATTCAGTGCTTTATTTAATAATAGTGATCAAGCTCCCACTATGTGTAAGGAATTATGGGCCCTATGAAGGAAACAAATAGTAAGGTCCTTGACCCTTTATATAAAAGGAAATAATGTAGCATGAATACAGATAATTTTAGGGCAAGACAGAAAAAACAAAGGTATAAAGGACAAGATAAAAAGAGTAAGCTTTTCCAACTTAGGTAAGAAAAAACGGTAATTGTTAATCCCAATTTTTGGTTTACCAAAGTTTAGATCATGTTTAATTAAAAAATTAGTTGATAAAACTTTGAAATTGGAAAACAAAATGTCTCAACAGGGTACTTAAGGAAAAAATATTGTAAGACATGGGAAAGCATGTTAGCCCAAGGAAGCAGGAAAGAAAATCCATTTAACTCCATAAAAGGGCAGAAGTTACTACACAGGAGTTGGGAAATGTGGAGAATGGATTTTTCCCTAAATAGGAGCTTAAAATGAATGACCTTCAAGATCCCAAACAAATCTGCATGGCTCTTACTACAACATATTCAAACATTAAATGGTATAATCCAATCTACCTTCCGTATATTTCCCATTTAAAGGATAAGGGTTGAGTTATTAAATCTTTATCTTTTTGAGATATATAGGAAGAGACATTTTTAATGAAAACCTTCTATGTAGTTGATTTCCATTCTGTAATTTTGCATGTGTAGCAATATTTCTCTCCAAAGTTTTCAATGAAACCAACACTCTAAACCAAACATTCAGGTTGTGAAAGTACACCCAAATAAATCAGGAATAGAATTAAAATAAGCATATTATTTATTAAGCATTTTCCAGTAGGTCTTGAGGCTGGTGGGAGCGGGTGAGGAAAAGGTGTGCTAAGTCCTGCCCGTTTCTTAGGTTCAAAGAAAGCCTTTGCATCTATGGAGATAAGAATGGGGGGTGCACCCCACAGTACCTTGAAAGGGAATGGGAACATACAATATCCGAGCTAAATAATGAATAAGAACCTAATCATAGTATGAAACAAGTATTACTAAACTATTGGGGGAAAAAAACCCAGCTTGGGTTTGTGAAGTCAGGCACAGGGAGACAGTAGAAGCAAAAGCATTTAAAGCACTCACATGGGGAGTCGGGAAGTAAAAGCACTCCAGAGCTCAAAGCAAACTTACTGGTAAGGGAAGAAGAAAAGGTCCTGCTGGGGAAAAGAGTTGAAATTTTATTTTCTTGTAGTAGAGAAATATGTCCTTATTACAGATGTTGGAAAAATGGAAGATCTTCCCTCTACCCCAGAAACAAGAAAAAGTGACTACTTAAAAATTTAGAAATACTTTCCAAATGCTTTGGATAAAAAGAAAATCAAAATTGAAATTACAAACTTACCAGAAAACTATGAAGAGGAAAATAGTTTCTACCAAACTTATGGGACACAGGTGAAAGCTATACTCAGAAAAAAATCTTATAGCTTCTAATGTACTTCCTATGAAAGAAGATAAAGGAAAAAGGAAATTAACCTCATACTCACCTTCAGCAACTAAGAAAAGAACAAATAAGCATGAAGTAGGCACAAAGAAATGAATAAAGGTAAAACGTCAATTAGTGAAACAGAAAAATCTCACATAGTAGAATAAAAAAATCTAAAAACTGATTCTTTGACATGATTAATAAAATAAATAAAACCCCTTCAACTCTAATTAAGAAAACTGAGAACAAAACATATATGATTAAGAGTATGAGCGGCGCCTGGGTGGCTCAATCTGCGTCTGCCTTCAGCTCAGGTCATGATCCCAGGGTTCTGGGATTGAGCCCTGCATTGGGCTCCCTGCTCAGTGGGGACTCTGCTTCTCCCTCTGCCCCTCCCCACACTCGTGATCTCTCTCTGTCTCTTTCTCTCTCTCTCTCTCTCACACACACACTCTTTCTCAAATAAAAAAATAAAATCTTAAAAAAGAAAAAAAATAGAGTATGAAAGAAATCACAAGCACAGATAAGAAAGACATGAAGATCATTATAAAACAATAAAACTTGCAATTCTAGGGTAACTTTCCCAGTTAAAATTGCCGCATAACAACCACCCCCAAACTTAATGGCTTAAGATGGCAGGTATTGTGCTCACAGATTGTATCAGTCAGGAAGTGAGGAAGGGCTCATCTGAGCTAAAAAGTCTTTCATGTGATGTCACTGAGATGCCAGCAGGGTTGCAGCCATCTGAAGGTTCAACTAGACTGTGTGTCCAAGATGTCTCCCTCAACTGTGCTAGCTGATAGCTGGGAGCTTACATGGGGCCTCTCCAGCAGGATCGAGCCAGAGTAATCAGACTTCTTACATGGCAGCAGACTTTCCCCACAGTGAGCATCTCTGACAACTGGGTAAAAGTTGTGTGGCCTTTTCTGAACCAGCCTTGGGAGTTACGTGGCGTCTCTTCTGCCAGAACTCTATTGGTTGAAGCAGTCATAAGTCCGCCTAGAGCCAAGAGGAGTGAACAGAAATCCGTGCCTTAATAGGAATGTCAAAAGTTTCACAGAAATGTTTTAAAATCACCACCAGCAACAAATCTGAAGCCAAGAGGAAACAGATCATTTTCCAGCAAAATGTGAATTCCCAAAAATGACCCAAGAAGTGGAAAGCTTGAATAGATCAAATGCCATAGAAGAGATAGGAAAGGTGGTTAAAGATCTGAATGCATGAGGTGGTTTCGAGGCTGACTTCTACAAAGCTTTTCAAGAAGAGAAGTGCCATGTTATTTAAACTAGGGGTTCTCAAACTTTAGTGGGCATCAGAATCACCTTGTCAGCTAGTAAACGTGCAGATTCCTGGGCCCCACCCTCAGAGATTCTGATCCAGGGAGTCTAGGCCGCAGAACGAGGATCCGCATTTCTAACAAGCATATTGATGACGTTGGTGTTTCTTGTCCACACAGTCCACTTCGAGTAGCAGTGATTTAAACCAGAGGGTAGCAAGCTCTGGCTTGTAGGCCAAATGCGGCCTGCTGCCTGTTCCTATAAATAAAGCTTTACCGGAATACAGCCAGACGCATTCATCCCCAGAGCGCCTCCGGCTGCTTTGGCACTATGGTGGCAGAGCTGAGTAGGTACAACAGAGACCAGATGACCCGCAAAGCCTAACATACTTGCTGTTCTGGCCCTTTGCCCCCCAAACTGGCCAACCTTTGCCTTCGGCAGACATTTTGGCATCCTTTGCTGATTCTGACGGTTAGGGTGCAAAACTGGTATGACAGATAGCTTTCATCTCACCGTTTGCACTTAGTCAGCAACAGCCTGGATCACTGTGTTGAAGGGGACGTAAGACTGTCCAAGCTCAGGGAGACAAAATGTTGTGATCTATCCCCGGTCCTGAAAGAAGTAACCTGAAGCATGGATGTTGTCACTATTTGCCGACCCTGACTGTAAAACATACAGGGCTTAAGAATCTTTTCAAAAAACTGCTGGAAAACTGCCACAAAATATGGATGTAATGCACACATTTTTAACTACACCATTAACAATGTATCAGATTTCATTCCGACTGCTGTGGAAGTTATTGTAATAATATGCAAATATTTCACATTCATAAACTAGTGAAGAAAATAAAATCATTTTGTGATTTTATCAGAGTGTAATACAGACCAATTTTGTCATGTTTGTACACAAGAGATTTCTGAGATTGATGTCTGCTCTTAAAAGAATACTAATAATGTTTCAAATGATACGAGCCTATATTTTATCAGTTGAAAATGCCCTCATTATTAAGACATCTCTCAAAGATCCTAACTCTCAACCCAGGGGGTGATTTTTGCACATTAACACCATATTCCCATGTTATTTTCAAAATAGTGACCCAGAACATATAAACAACAGAAATATTTTAAGATTTGCATGTTTACATTATTATTTAAAAGGGAAAAATGCATTTGTTGTGCTAGGCAAAAGAAAAACTGCCTAAGAAAATATATGTTTGTTGTTATAGGCAGACGAAAAATTGCAGATGAAAATTTCCACTGTAGACAGCTAACAGTTAAATGCCAAATCCTAGTGAAGCAGGAAGTAAGGAGCAGGGCCACCGTGGAGTCCAAGAACGGTGGCACAAGAGAATGAACCACAGCAGAATGAGGCAACGATGGGCTGGACACACCAGACATGGAGATTTTCTCACCATTGTATTATTCCTCACATTAACAAAGCCTGGCACATAGAAAGGACTCAATAAATATTTGTGGAAGGAAGGACAGAAAGCAGTAAAGGTGAAAGGAAGAGTAGGCAGTTCATACCACAAAGCCATGGCTTCATTCTAATTACCAGATGGTGGTTATAAAGAACAGTTGGGGAAGGTGACTGGTAATAAATAAGTTTCTCCACCAGAAATGAAGATGGCCAGAAATCAGCCCGCAGTTGCTAGGGGACTGATATGCTAAGTTCCTAACAAAGGAACAGCTCTGTAAAGGACACAATGGTTCCTGACATATCAGATACCAGTGTTGTGTCCTTGTGCCCTGACTCTAAATACTACAAAGACAACTCTGTGCCCAGAAAGAATAAGGCTCCTCTGAGACTTTTAACCTTGATATGCAAGAGAAAGTTTTATTTACCACGTAGTTTCTCTGGTCTACAAACCTATATTAATAATATTTAGGGAGAGGAAGGGAGGAAGGGCAGGATATCTGTTGTGTAGTTGATATTTGTCCAGGCATGCTGGGTGAAATCTATCAGGAAAGCAAGCTAATTCCAAATTTAATCTCATATAGAACCTTCTAGAACTAAGGAGTCCATGTTTATCCCCAAAGACTATGAGTCTCCTGGCAATGTATGCAAAAATACAAGTATGTGCATTTTTCTGAGGAGAGATACCAATACTTTCATCAGGATGCCAAAAAGGTCCACAATCTCTCATTCTCCCCTCAAATATCAAGAACTACAAGTGCAGGGATTTCAAATTGTAAGTCATTTGTTGTGGGGCACAACATTCTAAAATTAAGTAGAAGAGAAAAATATGAGAGCCTAACACTTGTCATAAAGGTATTATTTCTTCAAACTGGCTTCAGGTATATGTGTGAATGTATGTGTGCAGCAAGGTAAATGTTTTCATACTGACGTCAGGGTTAAAAATGTTTGAAAGCCACTGCTCTAAGGCATGAGAAATGGCTATATACAATTTTGTAACATATTAAATCATCATCCATTGAAAACAATTAGGTGATCTGTGGTTCCAGTGGGCATTCTACTCTTTTGAGTGACACCTGATCCACCAAAATGAAATTGCTATTATTAGAGAACTGCAATCTGCAATACTCAGAAATAAAAGTGTGTCTCTATAAGGTCCTATTGATCTTAAGAGCAACAACTAGGAAAAAGTTGCCTTTGAAAGGACCCTGCACGCTGGGCATCCCAGAGAAAATGTAAAATACTGAATAAAATGTTTAGGAAGAGAAGAGGACAAATATTTCCCTGGGAGGACAGAATCCTCTAAGCACTTTAGAAAGATATTCGGGAAGGAAAGAGTGTGGAAACACCCCCCTAAACCTGGTAGAGCAATGAGTTTTAGAAAAAAAAATATTATTTCTTTTACACAAAAGAGACAGAAAAATATGGTAAATTTGCCATGACTGCCTCGATGTGAGGGTGCCCTTTTAGTCCCAGTCACCAGTGTCTGGTACTGTTCTCTATTCTCTTTGGGGCCTCAATACGAGAAACTTAAATGGTCCAGGCACTGAATTCTTTGGCTTATTGTCTAAAATGTTTACAGATTTGAGTTGTCCCAATCAATGCAAAAATTTCAAAAGTATCCCTAGATTCTACGCAGCCAGACCACTATGCCCCCCAGTCCACAGAAGACCGGAAGTTACCCTCTCAGGCAGGTACCTTCTCTGGCTTGGGAGGCAAGTACATCTGAGATCCAAAGGGAAGCCCCATACTGAGTTTCCCCAGTGGTCATCCCCTGTCTATGTCCCAGAGCGCTGGGAGCCAGACTTATTGCTACCACACAGGAGACCAGAGCTGCTTACTGGAGAAACCGCCACATGCACACACGCACACGCACGCACACGCATGCACACACACACACGCACGCACACACACGCACACAAAGATGCACAGATACTGACATACAAGGATTCCTTTCCTGCAGCCCCCAGAAAAAAAGACTTGGATCCTCACCAGGTCACCGTGACTAGCCGACACAGAGCCTGTCATGCAATTTTGATACCTCATCCTTAAACAGGAAAACACAGGCAAGGATAGCTAGACATTTTATAAGAAGCACAAAAGTGAATAAGAACAAAAACAAATGGTGGAAAAGGAACTCAAAGAAAACAGAGGGAAGGCCAGGAGCAGAGTTATGCCATATTATAATATTCCCCAAGAGTTAAAAGATATCATATTCAGAAAATAAGAAGCTATAACAAAAGAACATTCAGAAACCAGAAGGAGTTCTTAAAATCTTTTAAAAAAAATTTAAAGAGTTAGAAGGTAAATTTCAGAAATGTCTTAGAAAATAGACCAAAATGACAAAAAGATGGAAAATGAGAGTGAATAGATAAGAAAATTAAATGATATGTCCAGGAGGTCCAACACTTGAATAATGAGTTCAAGCGAAAAAGGATAAAGAAAATGAAAGAGAAGAAATGATCAAAGAAATAATACAAATAAACTTCTCAGGAGTAAAGAACGTGAATTTCCAAATTGAAAGAATCCACAGAGTTCACAGTAAAATTAATGAAAAATGATCCACATCAATAATGATAAAATTTCAGAACACCAACAATACAGAAGAGAAAGGTTGGTAAGGGGACTCTACAAACGGGGGGGGGGGTTAGTCAGGCTGACACCACCCGAGCCCACTGACCGGTCCTAGCCTCACCAAAAGCAGGAGAACCAGACATTATGTGTCCGACGATGTGGTGTGATGCTCATTATGTGATAAAATAGGAAATACACAGCACTGCATGGGAAGTATTATTATTTAACAGTTGAACTAGAATTTAATTAAGCCTCAATCTAAATACTAGTGATTTGTTTTCAATTGTTGTATTTTTCAGGACTAAAATTTCATTTGGTTTTCTTTATATCCTCTATTCCTATGCTGAAATGTTCTATTAAGGGAAATATTAAGGGTAAATCTTGTCATTTTAGCAATCATAAGATAATTTTATAGATTTCTTTGTTGCCATTAACTAAAGAAAAAAGCCAATAGCAGAAATTTTTCTGGAAAAATGAAGTGCTCAGGAACATAGGCAATTTCCCATGAATTTTACTGAGTGACCAAACAGACAAGATGTGTCCTGCACTAGTGTCTAGTGTTCAACAAAGGCCAAATGAAAGAATGAATGAGCGAATGAACGAACACACATGTATGCATGACTTTACAAACTTGGAACAAGGAGCAGAATGTCTACTTTCAAAAGGTGCTAAAGAGGGAAGAATCTAGAGTTACAATCTCCTAACAGAAGAGCCCCTAAAACTCAGGAGTCGGGAAATGTTTCAGGTGATAATCATGCAACAATGAACCACTGCTTCTGGCCAATTCATCATTCTGACTGGAGGATACGTGAAAACCAAAAGGAATGTTTCCAAATATACTGATGATATAAACTGGGATGAGTAAGGTTAAGAGTCGTCCAGAATCTGTTCTCCTTTGATGTTCAGCCTATCCAAGAAGTGTCAGATCTAGCTAGAAAGATTTTATGACTGAATGATTTGGAAAGTTTATAGAAAAGACATTCCTTTTTTTTTTTTTTTTTTTTTTTTTGAGAGACCAAGAGCGAGAGAGAAGAGCGAGCAAGCGAGCGCACGCGCACATGTGCTAACGGCAGAAGTAGGGAGGGGTCAGAGGGAGAGGAAGAGAAAGAATCCTAAGCAGGCTCCACGCTCGGGGCTCCACCTGGAGCTCAGTCTCACAGTCCTGAGTTCCTGACCTGAGCTGAAATCCAGAATCGGACGCTTAACTGACTGAGCCACCCAGTCGCCCCTAGAAAAGACATTTGTATGTTGATATCAAGGCCAGTATTTCAGGGGGCGCTTGGAGCCATCTTGGGACACTGCACTGCATCTTAAAAGTTGTTCTTAAAAGAGCTCTCTTGCCCTGGTCTGACGAGGCCATGAGTAATCATTTGGGAGACAGTGTATCTGAATAAGGCGAAGGAGTAAGATGGAGACTAAACTTTGACCTGGAAACTCGGTGAACCAAACTCTCAGCAAAAAACAGGCTATACATCCTACCAACAGGCAAGAATCTTTTCACCTTTAGCCTAAAGCAATGGAGCGCCCATAAAACATCAATACCAATAAGGGTAAACTCCTCTAATTTTGGACTGCAACAGGACAGCAAGAAATTTGGAGAATCTACCTGCAATTGCTTCTTTACGTTAAAGAATGCCCCCTAGCAACTCATGGAATAATTACTTGGCACTAACATAATCATGTAATTTATTTGGCACTTAACTAACAAGAATATGTGTAAAAGGAACTCAGGGAGGTTATCGTATCCCCTTAATAGCTAACACATAAGTAAAGTAATATACAAGCAGAGACTAAAATAAATTTTAAGCTTCTATAGATTAATAAAGAATATTTGATGTATCATCCTTCAGTAAGCCACAAACTAAAGAAAAGATTATACGATCAATTTAGGTTCTAAACAACGTTTTACAATGGAAAATAGACAAAGCAATTAAGAGCCCCTAAAGAATTCAGTTTTATACCTTAAGATATGAATTGGATTAAATTATATCAATTACTTGAGAAATGTGTACATTTTTCAATGAGCGTATTATTTAAAAACTGACCTAATTTACTAATGAAAGAACAAGAGGCTTTTCATCTCTCCTTTCCCATAGAGGTTTTTTTTTTCTTTCTTAAATGGTTCTCGGTTTCTTGACTCCGTGGTGTAATACAGTTTTACACTTCCTGCATTATCTGCTGAGGCAAGATAACTCGGTAGCTATTGTCCAAGTAGATTTTCATTTCACCCAGACCATAGTTTTATACAAAGTAAATTTCCTAACTTCAGAGAACTTAACAACTATTCCTAATGAGAACTCTTTAAGCTATGCCAAGAAACAAACTCATGAAGGAAATTCTGCTGAAGAACAGTATGAACAATTGCTCACTAAATAGCTTTTTTTTTTTTCACCAACTTCAGTGCATTAAGTACATTCCATACATATCTTTCTATCGTTGTATATTTTGGAATAAAAAATATATAAAATTATATAGGCCTAAGTCACTTGCTATTTTACTTTTCATTTATTTCAACTGTTTCACAACTTAAGTCTGTGATACTACAAGCCCCTCCAGAAGACTTAAATAGTATTAAAATACTGCTTTCAACTTAAAGGGCAAAATATCTGGAAAATTAAGGTCACAATGTTAGAGAGCCTAACGGAGTATGGATTTCTACTTGAAGTACCTCAACCAGAAACCTCAGCAATCTTAAATCTGTCTCGCCTGGATATAATAAGTTTTAAAGCTTTGAGTGAATTTTCAGAATATGTTTCACATCTCTCATAACTTCAGAAAAGGATGCAGCAGAGAAGCAAAAAGAACAGTCTCTATAATAATGGAATTTTTATGCAGTACCAGTAAGTTACAGAGCCTTTAAAACAAAAGATGAATAGGATCATTCTTAAAGGAGGAAAAATAACAGGCATTAGGAGGTTTCTTTGTAAAAATTTGTTCTTAGGCTCCAAAGTACTTTTCAAAAGATCAAGAAAGAGTAGATTCTTTGATCCAGGATGTCATATATGCTACGGAATCATGATTAAATCAACTGTTAATTTTCAAAAGTAAGGTTTTTCAGTAGTTCTGTAGCTAATATGGCTAGTTCTATATTCCATTATAATACCTAAGCCATTTTTTTAAGGTAGAGCACTACCTAGAAAAAATGACATGGGACATGTACAATATTTGATATAGGGAAACAATGCATAATACATTTCAAAAAATTTGCTTTTACAATGTTCATCTAAAACAATGGTTCTCAACCAGAGGCGATTTTGCCCCCTGGGAGACATATGGCAATGTCTGGGGACACGTTTAATTGTCACAACTCAGGGAGCACTACTGACATCTGAGGAAAGAAGCCAAGGATGCCGCTGAACATCTACAATGCGTAGGACGACCCCCGAGAAAGAACTGTCCAGTCCAAAAGAGCAATAGTGCCAGGGCTGAGAAACCCTGAAACGATATTAAATACACAATCAAATGAAATCAAATTTCTGAATGAATGGAAGAATCTTAATAAACAAAATTACTTAGTTTCCACTTTTTACAGCTTCTTAATTACCTTCTCCAGTTTGATGCTGCCTAATACAGACCCTATGCTTATCCTCAAGATCTCTATCTAGTCATTCATCGGATTTCTCCACACTGTCGAATACGACCAGATGAAAATCACATGTTTACCAAGGATCTTGCCCTATGACATGGATCCAAGGAATCCAAGAGAGGGACACTACATTGACAATTGAACTGTCACTCAAATTCGCAGATGAAAACATTTTCAAATGCCTTCAGTGGTTAACAGCTCAAAAATACAGTTTTTAACTATGGGAATTAAAACACTATTATTTTGCTTGGCCACATTTGTTGATAAAACAAGGTATTTCAAAATTAGAAGACTAGATAAGTAAAACACATAGTCTTTAGAAAATACTCATCATGTGAACAATGTAACTAGAAAAATTTAAAAGGCTCATGTCACATGATCTTCCTGAATAGTAATCCACAATTTACATGTCAAAATAATCTTAAAGAAATTTTTTTAAATTCTAGGGTCTCCAACTTAATCTAATATGAAAACTGCCTCCAGAGCGGAAATCAGAGTTTTATTTTTTAACCCGGATTTATACGTAGTCTTAACTATTACATAGCTCGAGATTGATTCTTATTAACAAATAGCTAGTATGATGATTGTTTCTGAAGAAGAATTATGGATACATTTTATTTTTTCCTTACAACCTTTTAAAATTTTTAAGCTTTTTACAATTTTATATGAAAAGTAAATAATATATCCAAAGAAAACGACCCTCTGATAATTCACATGTAATCATTAACTTGCATAGAATCATACGCTATCCCAGGGCTAAACTTTAAGAACAACAGAGCTAATCATAAAGATGTGGAATTCCTAAATGACTTCTCTTTTAAAAAAACTACCACTTCCAAAAGGGGAAAAAATGAATATAACTGAGACTTATAAAGAAATGCTTCTAGCCAAAACAATAATGTTAATTATAAATACTAAATCAATTATAAATATTTACACATTATTCTGCAACTATACTGTTTTAATTGTCTTTGGAGACAAATGTTTCTATGAGAAATATATCATCATCCTGTACATTTAAGTATCACCTGAGATAATATTATTTCAGTAAAAAAAAAAGTACTCTAAAGATTACATCAACTAAAGCCACGACATGGGTCTTACAGTCATATGTTGAAGAGCAATCTCGAAGCTGTTCAAATGTTTATTCAGACAGAAGTGAAGGGCACAACTTCTTAAAGGGAAATGGGTTTTAATAAAAAGTTATAAATAGGAAGTTGTTTACCAGACGTATAGGTCCGAATGAACCAACGAATAACGAAATTCTATATGGGACTATTCCAAACTCATTTAAAGCCACATTCACTTGGAAAACCCAAAACAATCAAAATAAATACATTACCTAGACATGCTTTCAAATCTATTTCTCCCCTCTGGGTATCAACAACCAGAGAGGGTGCTGATTTGTTCTTTTCATTCTTTTTTACGGCTAAATGAGCATGCAAACCTTCAAAAGGAAGGCAAAAATGGAAATGACAGCACCACTTATGAATCTAAAATAATCTCTGTGAATCAATGTCACTGAAATGGGCAAAAAGACATATAAACATCCCAAACAAGCAGCATCCCTTTGTAAGAAAATCTGAATTTAGGACGACTAACATTACAAAAGATTCTTATATATATCAGTCCCTGGATGCATCTGTTTAGAAATCATTAACTCCTTTTGAAGGGCAATGGAGCAACCAACAATTCACTTACAAATTCCTTCCAAAATTTTTATTTGGACCCTACATTTGCAAGGGACTGTGTCAGGCACAGTGAGAGAAGCAAAGACTTATCCATCACAGGTTTTGGCCTCCAGGAGCTTATAAGTCTAGCTGGGAAGACAAGACATGCCTTGAAACAACTTCAAAACAAAGTAAGAAGGGAGAAGTGCCTCAAGAGCAGTAAAAACAAAACGTCTAAGAAGTGAGACGAGAAAGAAGTGACATACAGCTGGGGTGATCAGAGAAAGACGCTGAGATTAGATGGTAACATTTGAAATGGGCCTAGAAATATGCATGGGACTTGGTCCAACTTGGAAGGAAGTAAACACATTGCGAGAGAGAAGCAACACAAGTGAAGGTGGACATATAAGAAAGCATCCGTGCTCATCCAGAAATTCTGTTGGCTAACACAGAGTACTGCCCGAAGAGGAGTAATTAAAGATGAAGGAGGACGTTGAGACTAGGACCAATTTGGAATAGCATGGCCATAAGGCTGAGAAATCTGGACTTTCCTGGGTAACTGGGGAGCTGGTAAAGATTTCTGAGCAGGAAAAAGTATCATGAAAGTTGTGCTTTAGAAAGATCAATCTAGCAGTAATTGAAGTAACTGAACATCAATCAAATGCAGATGAAACAGCACAGTGAGGATAATGTAAGCCTGCAGGAATTCAGGAATTCATTTATAAAAACGTAATTTATATGCATCTTTTCAGTAACACAGCTCTATAAGCTGTCTTGCTCATAGACTAGTACCTAATTATATAAGCATCTAAAAAGGTCATAAGTACTATAAAATGATATCACAAAACCTCTTGCCTCTGCCTGGAAACCCTTCCACCCCCTTTCCCTTCCGGTAAACTCCTTATCCTGCAGGTCTCAGTTTAAATGTCACTTCCTCAGAAAGGCCTTTTTTAATCACTTATCCAAATTAGGTCTCCCTGGTTTTTTCTCCTCCAAAGGAACTTGTACTTTTTTCTTCATTGCACTTAACACAATTTATAATTACATATTTTGGTCAGTAATTGATAAACGCCTATCTCCCCCACTAGATTAGGAAGGAAGGACAGTACTGTTTTTACTCATCGTCATATTCTCCAGATATAAAACAGTACAACACATAGTAGGCACTTAACAAATATGTATTCTCTGAAGAATGAATAAAGAAGAGAAGAAGAGAAGAAGAGATTTGAATGTCACGGCTGTAATGCCCCTCTGCTAAACCGGCAAAGATACTTTCTTTCAAAGAGAAAATTAAAAGAGTTCTTAAGTTTCAACTTAAGGCCACAATCTTATCTTCTAAAGTTAGAGCACAAATCTATACTTTGGGGACGCCACCCAGGCGCGACCAGATCTCAGTTGGTTAAGCATCTGCCTTCGGCTCAGATCATGATCCCAGGGTCCTAGGACCGAACCCCGCGTCAGGCTCCCTGCTCAGCGGGGAGCCTGCTTCTCCCTGTCCTCCCCACTCGTGCTCTCTCTCTCTCTCTCTCTCAAATAAATAAATAAATAAATAATCTTAAAAAAAAGTCTATACTTCAGCAAAGTAAATCTTAAACCAAGTATTCAAGCCAAAATATACATTCTCATATTTTTACAGAAATAATTCACAAGGCAACTACTGAGTGAACTAGAATAAGGAACAGAATCTGAGTACAATGTAAGCATTGTCACTCAGATGTTAAGAAGGTGACTATACACTTGTTATGACTCCTTGAATCTATTCATATCATGTTAGAACCTCAAAAAGAACTTCAACATTCAACATGAAAGGTTTTACGTTAACCTAAATCATCACTGTAGTGGACAAAACCCTCAAAGAAAGATGGCTAAGCTTCTTCACAAATAATTCCTTTCCAAATAATAAATATGTGCCTTTCAATCACATGCTACTTGGACCTTTGTATTTCACACAACAAACTCGGTATGACATTTTCTTCATATATCAATAAATGTATGGAAAATCAGCAGTGTTATGAAACCTAAGTCATAGAGGTCTAGAGAAGTCCAAAGGAGTTCAACATGTAGCATTTGAGATCTTATTCCAAGGTGAAGCCCTTTGAAAATTTTTAATTTAGAGAAATCACTTAATTCACTAGTATATGTGAACTATGAAGGCCTAACCCATTGTCAGTAAGGAACTAGAGAAGTTGGCTTAACCCTAGAAATGCTGAGCTAACTTGGTACAGGGGAGCACCTGCAATAAAAGGAAAAATACAATTTCCATCATTCATTAGGGGGTGTTTGTGCAAGTAAGTTTTGCAAATCAGATGCACTATATAAACTTAAAATGAAACGGAAAAAAGATCAGCATAGATTTGTTCACGGAGGTAGTTATTTTTGCTATAAAGAGACATCTATGTTCCTAAAAATCACTACACTATAAAAATCACACAATAGAAAACACAGGACTTATGAGGGAAATGCATTAGGGACACAATATTCAAAAAGTTTGTCAGTGACTCACACACAAGAGCTAGGGCCTAAGAAAAATGGTGGCCCAGCTTTATATATGTTAAACGGTTAAGAAATACATAAATATGTTGCCTTATGTTGAAAAAGACCTGAAGTTTGCTTGTGAATGTGAGTGTTTGCAAGGCCGTAGTTTATGAGCTAATTGCTAAGTGGCGGAAAGAAGGCAATGGGAATCAGAGGGGAAGGTGTAACGCCAGGGGCGGGTGGGTGTGGCTCGGAACCCTCCAAGCCAGGTGGCTGTAGAGAGCCCAGGCGTGTGCGGGTGCCGTTTTGTGTATTCCTACACCGCGCAGCTCAACTAGGCGCGGTGTTCTATGTTCACCTGGTGATTCTTGCTGACAAAATTGTGCATAAGCAAATACAAAATTCATTTATGCTCAAATTGTTTCCTAATATATCAACTGCTCTGCAGCAAATTCAGGTTTTCAAAACAAGTGTTAATAGCAGAACTATGGATTTCATTCACATACGGAATTAAAGAAACAAAACAGAGAAGCATAGGGGAGGGGAGGAAAAAATAAAATAAGACGAAATCGGAGAGGGAGACAAACCATAAGAGACTCTGAACTCTAGGAAACAAACTGAGAGTTGCTGGAGGGGAGGGGGGGGGGATGGGGTAGCTGGGGGATGGGCATTAAGGAGGGCACGTGATGCAATGAGCTCCGGGAGTTATATGCAACTGATGAATCACTAAAGTCTACCTCTGAAACTAATAACACACTATATGTTAATTAGTTGAATTTAAATAAAATAAAATTTTAAAAATAGCAGAACTCTGTGGATATTTAGAACCAAACAGCCAAAGCCAACTGCATACTGCAGTCATTTCCCATTGTTCAAATGTCTTGAGCTCAATGGAATCACAAGATTTTGAAAAATCACAGAGTCTCTAATAGAAAAAAGTCACAATTTCTAAATAGATTTGTATAAATTATATAGCCAAACTCTAGGAAATGCTGGGATCTGCTTGGCTCCATGAAAGTATAATCTTTTTCGTAAAATCATTGCCTTTACAGCAATGAGTATAGAGTCACATAAAATTTAAACATCACTGATAAATACAGGATTTGATCAAACCTAGTTTTTGCTTAGGAATCCTGGATCCTTTTTCCTATCACCATCAGTATTATCATCAGCATCCCTGCTCGCATTTTCTCTACCCCATCAGCAGCCATTATTAGAACTAAAAGCCAAAGCTAACAAACTGGCATAGCTGAATTCACAAAGAGCACAAGCACTGCTTTTGTCCTTGGTGCTAGTTTCTAGGTTGGTACCGCAACAATGGTCATGTAGTGAAAATAGTGTTTGCGAACAGATCTCATTTCATGTGGCTTTAATTAGGAAAACACAACTGCTAGGAGAAATGTCTGAATCTCTACTCATAGCATTTATCACGCATTATCTGTTCCACGGGATTGTAAGCATCAGGAAATGCGAGTTCAGTGCTTCATGCAAAGTTAAGATTTACCTAATTTTGGTTAAACAGTTGACCTTACGTGATTTGTTTTGCTATTTACCCCACATAATTTTATTCCCAAATATTAAATTCTATTTTCAAAATCAACATAATCACCAGTCACCATCAATGGAAGATTATTTTTCTTTGCTTTTAATTACTATAAAATTAAAAGATGACTGCTGCAATAAAAGTTGGAAGAGTCCAGAGGGTAAAAAATGAAAATAAAAGTTCATAACATCTCCATTCTCCACCTCAGAGACTACTTTTAATGGTTCTTATGTAATATTCTAGAACTTTTCTATGCACTTATATGAATGAATTATGTATTATTTTTAGTAGATAAGATAATACTGTATCAAGTCTCATGTAACTTACTTTTTTTCCTAAATATTATAGCCTGGCCACTTTCCCATTATCAATGCATATATCTATATATTCTTTTGTTTTAATGGCTATATAATATTCCAACGTATATGAGAACCTTAAGTTATTTAACAAACTTATATCAATAGTCAAGTAAATTGTTTCCAAATCCTTTCTCTTTTAAGCAAGTCTATAAGACAATATCCTTTTACATATATCGTTGTACTCTAAAATAAATATATTTGTAGAATATATTCTTAAAAGAAGCATTGCAGAGATAAAAGGTATGAACATTTCTAATTTTGAAAATGCCAAAATGCCCTCAAAAAAGGATATGATAATGCCTATTTCACCATACCCTATCATTAAATATTTTCAATCTTTCTCGTCGTTGTCAATTTGCTAAGTGAAAAATGGCATCTCATTTTAATTCCTACCTCTTTAATTATAAGTGAGACTAAGTATTTTTTCAAATTTTTATCATTTTTATTTTTCTGTAAAATGTTCATTTAGATTATCTGTTTTTACACTGGGTTGTTCACATTTTCTTGCTGACTTATCTATCCATGCTCCCTGGATATTAACAGTACCAGTCCTTCTTCTGTCGAATGGATTGCAGCTCCTCTTCTCTACTTGAACATTTGCTCATTGATTCACATCATGGTGATTTTGCCATGCAAAAGCTTCTACTTTTTCTGAGGTCAAATTATTAACCTTTTCCTTTATGGTCTCTGGTTAGAGTTATACTTAGAAAGACCCCCTCTGTCCTAAGATCATAAAACTATCTGAGCATTTTTTCTCCCTAAAATAATAATAAATAACAGTCATTTTTATTGACTGCTCACTCTGGTCTGGGCACTGGTCGGAGCATTTCACATATATTATTACATTTAATCCTCGCCACAACCTCAGCAGGTTGGTAGTGTCATTATCTCCATGACACAGGTGAAGATTCTGTGACTACAGATGAGATCTAAACTTATCTGAAGTTACATAGATGGTATGTGGCAGCGCCGAGATTTTACCCCAGACCCGTAAATGCATCAACTTTAGGCTGGATCTACTACGAAAAATGAGCTCACACACTCATATATGTCCTTACCTCTTCTACCTTCCCCCACCTTATATTTGTTATAAATCCTTTCTCACTACTAATTGTATAGCCCTCATATTCTCTTCTGTTTTTAGAAAGCGCAGTTATTTAGATTTGATTTAGTTCAATATTTAAGTGGATTCCACATGCCCTGCCAATCCTTTCAACGAGTATCTGTTTCTCCATTCCTAAGTTCTTTTTTCTTATTTGTCACATAAATGACTAATTTTACTCATGATGCAGTTTCTCAGGAACTGAAATTCAGGTTCTTGAATATTTGAGAATATTGTTTGGTACCTTTAAACATAAACCATAGCTTAACTAGGTAACAAGTCATCCCACACATACCTCACCAAAGCTCTAGAAACCCTTATCCACTGCCTCCGGGCTTTGACTGTTACCATGACATCTGAGGCCACTCTGATTTTCCACCTTTTGCGTGACTCACTTTCTCTGCCCCGATGCCTATAAGATTCTTTTCTTAAACTTGAAGCACACTAACTTTACTATCATGTGCTGACTTGGTATTGACCATCCTGTTTCAGTTTTTCCCAGAACTGTGTGCCTTTTTGATTCTACATATTACAAATTTCCTTAATTTCTAAAGGTTTTTTTTTTCATTACCTATCTAAATTTTTTCTGTCCACTGGTTCTGCTCTCTTTATCAGGCACACCAATAATGCATATGTTGGATCTTCCCTGCTTGTCTTTATCATCTATATTATATTTTATAAAACTCTTAATTGCAAGCATATGGTAGAAGCCTAACTTGAACTAGCTCAGATAAAAGCAATGTACTGAGGGGCGCCTGGGTAGCGCAGTCGTTAAGCGTCTGCCTTCGGCTCAGGGCATGATCCCGGCGTTGCGGGATCGAGTCTCACATCGGGCTCCTCGGCTGGGAGCCTGCTTCTTCCTCTCCCTCTCCTCTGCTCTGTTCCCTCTCTCGTTGGCTGTCTATATCTCTGTCAAAAATAAATAAAATCTTTAAAAAAAAAAAAAAGCAATGTACTGAAAGGATACTGGAGTACCTCATCTATCTTTAGGAAATGCATAAAAAGCATCAGGACCTCAAGGATAACACCTGAACGTCACTATCACCAGGCCTTTTTGTCTCAACCAGGATGGTTTCTCTCTTGTTTTTTATTTCTGCTTCTATGTGTTGAAGCTCTTACTATCACAGACAGACCAACTTCCTTCATGACACAGGTAATGTGGCTGCCAACAGCTCCAAACCTCACATCCCACGATTCTCATCACTAGAAAGGAATTGTCTTTCTTTCCTTAGTTCCAGTTTTTTAAAAATCCTATGTTTCCTTCATATTATTTGAGTGAACACAGATGCATTTTTCTGGAATTTCTGTTTTCCAAAATAATTCTTTTTTTTTCCCCGAAATAATTCTTAACCTGAAATGCACTTCATCTGTATAATTAGAGTAAAGCAATTAAGCCAACTTTGGTTTGCTAATTTATTGCTTGTTCATTTCTGTTTGTTTGATTCTCGTCAACTTCTGCAAAGCTCATTTCTTCATCTTTCTTCCCCCTCACTTCATTATAGGTTAGAAGTTGAGTATATATATACATATATATGTGTGTGTGTGTGTGTGTGTGTGTATAATACTGTTCCCTTATCCTCACCTCTCCCACTATTCTGAGATATGGAATGAGCCCCCTTGGGGATTTTCCAATTTTTCACGTGGCCTGCTCCAACTGCTAAACCTCATAGGATGGGCACTCAAAGCCCTCCATTTCCTTTCAGTGAAATTCACACTCTGTTTACAAACCAGAAAAGTGTGTATCAGCTTTTAGCATCCTTCCTAGGTTTGGTCCATGTTTCACTATACTTCTTAGATACAATTCCACAGCCTAGAAGTGACCCATTTCCTAGATCCGTGGAATATTTCTTTGTATTTCATTATACCTGTTGAGTTTTAATTAGTTCCATGATGGAGAATATGGAACTAACATGACTTTACCTTTCTAAATATCTCCTGAATCTTCAGAAGTCATTGTTACTATTAAAATCTACTTTGAAAAACTTACAATCCATTCACTCATCAAATATGCATGGAATGTTAACTACGCGCAAAGCATGTTGAAAGGCACTGAGGATGTATCAATGAAGAAAACAGAAATAGTTCCTACCTTCTAGGAACCTATATTATAGTGAGGAAGCCAGTTTTTAAACAAACAATCACAAGGATAATAGATCAATAAGTGAGTAAAGGGATGGTTGTTAAGGCAGAGATTAAATAGAGTGCTCAAGAGGTATGGATTGAATTATTTTAGCTAGAAATTTCTGTGGTGCATCTCGGTATGGGGAGAGGCAAAAGTGTCCTTGAGGCTAATTTTCTCTATTTTGTAAAGAGTCTCTTAGGTTTGTCTTAGTGACAGACTGCAAGATGAGTAAGTACCCTATATCTGGATGCAATAGAATTTTCCTTTAGCTGTAGAACCTAAAAAAAACTACCTTTTTTCTTGGAATGCAAAGTCCATAGGCCTTCTGAGAGTATTCCTTGGGATTCGAAGTTAGGAAACCCGTCGGGGTAAACCTGACATGGCCGTGACCAAAGTCTTCTAGCATGAAGGGAAGCAAATGTCACTGAAAGAGTACTTGCTAGGCAGGAGCTGTCTGAGTTGGTGGCTCAAGCTCAACTCAACCCAAGTGCTCATGAAGGAAGAGTGATGAGTGACTCTAGCCCAGCCTATAACGACCATAACACAAGATTATGTGTTGAGGAACGATGACTTAGCGTATGAGTGTCAACTAATGACACATCTGCAGTTTGGGCAGGTCATCACAATGTCATAGAAAATTTGCCCCTTTGGGCTATGCAGCATCAATCTTCAACAGCAAATCTTTATACAACTATATCGTACTTACCAGATTTCCAGTTCACTCTCTACCTGGTACATGAAACTAAGACTCCTTTGGAACCTCCAGGTTCTTAGACAACACATAAAGTGAAGGGAGAGCCCTCATCAGGGAGAAACTGAACTTTCTGGCAATAAAAACATGTAGGGGAAAAAATGCAATTAAGTTGATAATTAAAAGAGACATGACTACATTGGGATTTCTCTTAAAGAATGACACTTGAGCAGAGATCTGAAGGACCACAAGCAGTTAACTAGGGGAAGCAAAGAATGTGTTCCAAAAGGAAGATCCAAGCAAGAACTCGGCAGACTCGAGGAAACCAAAGGAGACCAGAAAGGCTGGACTATGAAGAAGGGCTATGCTGTTGTCAGTCAAAGAGGGTGAGGGAGGCCAGGGGCCATCTCCTATAGAGCACTGCAGTCTACACTAAAGATTTCAGTCTTCATCCTAAGAGCAGTGCAAAGTAATACATAAGTTTTAAGAATGACATGATCTGATCTGTATTTGTAAAATACGACTTTAGTTGAAGGGTATAAGAGAATCAAGAGTGGAAACCAGTAGGAAAGGGGATTGGGAAGCTATTTGAGGAAGAGTGGATGTGTGCAAACAGGTTCATGGATTTGGTTGGTAGGGAAATTCCCATCAAATGTCTTCTATCTCTATGAAATAGCAAGTAGGAGAGAGTACTCACCCGGGGCATTTTTGGATTGAAAACGGATGAGTAAATTCAATCCTGAAAGCCTCTTGGAAGAAAGTAGGCACTTCGGCCTTAGAGAATTCTGCTAAAGCCTTAGAAGGGAATTCTGGCACTTGTGGGTCCAGTGTCACATGATACTGCTGGGTTAAGAATTCTATATTATTTTGTCAAAATAAATCAAAGTTTTAACCAAGAGATTAAAAGCTATATAAAGAGATACAGCTTTTGCTTGCCCTTGTACAGTATATGGATGTACTCTTCCTAAGAATCACCTTCAAGCAACTTCAGATGAAAAAAGTGAGAGAACTTAGGGAATACTTTTTGCAGTTGACCAGAGATAGACCCTGGTGAGACCACAAAAAAGAGGGCCTTATTAAAAGCATTCTTAGCTGATGGCCCTTTCACCATTAACCAGTCACTTAGGTCAAAAAACAAAAGATAAACGCTCTTCCCCAGGTCTGGTGCCACCATCAACATGGAGGAAATGATGAAAGCCCCAGATTACAGGGGAAATTCAGCAACGGCTGCCTTTGGGAGAAGAAAGCTGACATTCTGTCCTCAGCCCTTCAAAAACATATCCCAAGCAGAAAGAGATCTAGGATCAAAGCTATCTTTAAAGGACCAAAAGATCTCAGAAGCACCTGCTGCCTGCAGGTGTAAAAATAAAGTGACAAAAGTACACTGACAGACCAAATTAGTGATCCCCAAACTTCCTTTTAGGTTGGCCCACTACTCTTCCTATTAAGACTCTAGAAAGTCCTTGAGAGGGCACCTCCAGTAGTGCCATTTATGAAAAACCAAGCCAACAGAGAGAACACCTAGTAAGATAATTAGTGGATTTTAGGAGAGGAAAAAAACAACAAAGCAGCAAGAAGTACAAGGGATAGATTCACCACCACCTAATCACTGCTACATGGAGAATATAGGTCTTTACTGTGAATATAGGCAGAGGTGAAGAAACCACATTTTTGACAAAAATATCCCTACTCCCACCTCCCTGGAAGTTAGAACCCTCTACTTATGCCATAATTGGGGTTTACCTATGGGGTTAATTTCCCATTGGATGCAAGCCTACGACTCTCCCTACCTGGCGGGCAGCATAAAATTGAGGCAGAAAAGAAACGCCTTCTGCATCAGGAAGCACAGCTTCACAGCTGGAGTCACAAAGCCCCGAGTTCAAATCTCAGTCTGGCCATTCCCAAGCTATAGGACCCCTGGCAAGCTACTGAAACTCTTTGGGCCTCAGTCATCTTGTCTGTAAAAGGGGATTCAAATCTGCCTTATAAGAGGAAAATGAGATAATATATACAAAGCGTCTTAACACAGTACCTAACGTGTTAAGTACGTAGTAAGGGAAAGGTACTGTTGGGAATCGCCAGTTCTTACCTTCATGCTCAGTGGTCTCAGGTCTTAGATGTGACTTGTCACCCTGGAAGCCCCAATATCCTGTCTGCTTCTCCCTATCTCTCTCTATGTATAGGATTCTCTTGTTCTTCTCTCTTCCAGCAGTCTCCTGGATTTAACATCTTCCCTATCCAGACCTGCAAACTCTGCTGACCCACCTTCCTGTGTAAACTTCCTCCCTGGCCTGGCCTCCTCTGTGTGTCGCCATTCATTTCCTGTGTGACAAATCCGAAGTCAAGTCAGATTGTTCCCGTCCACGTGAAGGCTGCCTAAAAGACTTTATTTAACCTACAGGAGCCAGAACCACTTCTCACCTACAACTGACGTTGCTGGTTAAATTGCTCTGTACTCAGGACTGCTAGTCTCCAAATAACTATCTGGATGCCTCCAAAATATGACATTCCTCTTTTCCAAACACACAAGCTGCCTCAAAATGTTGCTTCTAAATGAAGGCTCCTGGTTTCTGCATTGTAATTCAATACCTTGTTATTTCTAAAACTTGAAAGCTGAGAAATAAAAGTCTCTAAGCTACTTTAAAAAATTCTCAGACATATTACGTTAAAATTACCAGAGAGTAGCTATTAATGAACACTAAGTAATTTCACTATTTCATTACTCTCAGGGTATATTCAACATCCTTGAATGAATTAAATGGGATTTGGAGTAGTAGCAAACCAAAATTGGTTTAATATTTAATGTGTGGTTAGTTTAGAGGCAATAAAGAAAGGTCAAGGTCGTTAGCCTTTTCTACACCAGTTATCATCCCCCAGCACTTTTTTTTTTTTGGTCCCAGGATATCTTGATTAAATTCAGCAAATACAATCTATTGAGCCAATACTGGGTCTTATAATAGTCATCTATGCCTTTATTACTATAAAGATGACTCTTTGATTATGTTTCTAATTTAAAAATTATTCTGCTACCCAAGTCTCTTTCATAGCATACCTCTTTAACTTAGTACACTTGAAATTTTGGACTCCAAGACCGGGAAGCAGACAATACTGACATTGCCAGGCGATAGACTGACCTCTAGTGGAAATTAAAGAAATTACCAAACAAGCTTTTTGGAGGGGTCTCTAATACAAAGTTGGAACTGTCAAACTTAGGACATAGTTAATAATGTTAAAAACACTGATAACACAAATTTACTTGGGATTTCTTAATGAATTCAAGCTAGACAGAAAAGACTAGGATTAAGGGCAGAGAATCTGGTTCATAGCTCACTTCTGTCACTTTCTAGCTGACAATGTTTGTGTCTGTTACTATCTGTAAAATGGAAAAAAATAACATTACCCTATGTCACAGAATCGACATGAGGCTCAAATAAGTCAATACGAGGAAAGTACCTAGAACATTGTGTGGTACCTAGTTTCGTGACATAAAATTATTGCTTATTATGATTTGTAGCTGGAACAACGTATGGTTGGAGGCATAGCATAATTTCAGAGGATATGAAGAAAACCAAGAGTCCTGGCAGAAACACATTTCTTTCGGGATGAGGCTATAACAAACCCGTATACCACCAGCTCCTCCCACTTCCAGAAATACACGAGCTATGCCTGTGTATAACAGAATGGGGGCGGGGGTCAGACGCCAGGGAACTCTACCTGATGATCATTTTGTGGGAAATACCGGAAAGTCTTTTTGTGGTCCCAATATGGGCATGACAAAGAACATCACATACTATCTTTTAAAACAAAACCCAACCTCACCAGGGTCTTTCAAGCTTTGAACTCCTTTTGACTCAATTTCTGTAGACATAGTTCTGTGCTGCGCTCTCAATCATTATCAGCCTCAGAGTCTCTGAACCACATATGTGGCACTTTTCTACAACTGACTTATTCTTTTATTGTGCTTCTATTACAGAATTCTAAACTTCTAAGAAACAATATTCCACTGCTTCCAGAGTAATATATCTAATTAACGACTAAATGATGCCTCCATACAAAGTTAATAAAATAATTTCCACCTCTTGCTCCAAGGAAAGCCCAAATCAGCAATTATTTTCAGCTGACAGAAATGCCCATAAAACTGAAAAATGGTCTATAATTCCAAGGTACTTCTTTACCGCAAATAAATGCCATCCAGAGCGAAATGGCTTGTTTTCTCATAAAACAATATGATCACTCTAATAAAATGAATAAAGTTCTTAGTTCTTTCCATCACTGTCCTGAGGTGCCCTAATTCATTTCAGTTAATTCAAATATTTTATTCTGTGAACACTCCAAATTGAAATTAAAAGTTGCAATTCAGTTATTCAATACAAAACATGAACCCATTAAAATGATATAAAAGTTCCTGTAAGAGCTTATTCATGACATCTACATGTATTTACTACAAGAGACTAAAAGGACCAATTTATGTAACTGGAATCATGAATTGTGGGTAATGTTTTATATATGTAAAACCACAACTCAAATAATTGTGAAAATGAATACTGCAATTTGGTTAGGTAAATTCTAGAAAAAACCATGTAAAGTAACCAAGAAATGGAAGACTATTAAAGCATATATTTTAAGATAGCAGCCAAAAAAACAGCCTATTTGAAGTTTTTGGGAAAACTCAAGCTCATTTGGAAATATAAAAGCAATAATGCCATTTCATTATAGTATTAATATTTCATTAAGTACAGTGCCATAAAAACTGTGTCCCTGAATATTTCCCTAATACCTGTCTAGAAACTATAACATAGCAGAAGGAAGATCAATTCTGATACTACAGAGGGAAAAGTTCAATTCTCTTACACATCCTTTGTGGACAGATTTAATCAATGATGTGCTATGTTATTTTCTTGTTTTTCTTCTACTAAATCAACACTTAAATTCTTAAGATTAAAACAATATCAATTCAGTACTACCAAAACCACTAAAATACAGAAGGCAACAAATATACCCCAGCAAAGGCCTGAAGAAAAGTATTTATCAGTATATATAATAATAATATATGATAGTATGTATACTACAGCAATTTTTTAGAAATTAAAAGGTACGGAAGTTCAAGTAGAATGAAACCCAGTCATCCTGAGGAGTATTTTCGAGAAAAGGCCCACAAAACAACTTCTAAGAAACATCAGAAGGCATGGATTTTACTAAGGTTTGTTCTGTGATCCTCAACTTTGCTGCACATTTGATAGAAATTGGCAAACTGATTCCAGAGTGGGCAAAGGTCCCAGAAAAGACAAAACAATCTTAAAAAAGAAAAAAGGAGGAGTCACACTACCTGTTTTCAAGACTCAGTATAAAGGTACAATAATCAAGACACTGGTATTGGGGCAAGGAACAAATCAATAGAACAGAACAGAGGTCAACTGATTTTCAACAAAGGTGGCAAAGTAATTCAATGAATTACAGAAGTCTTTTCAACAAATACTGTGCAAACGACTGCCCTAACTAAACTTGAAAGCAAGTCTCAAAAGGCTTCAAAAGACTTCAAGCAACTTAACTGCACACCAGGACAAAATCCAACACTATGTGAAGAAAGACAACTTAATCCATCAACCAACAACATGAAAGTCACCATGTCTGACATCCAGTTAAAAGCTAGCAGGCATATGGCTCCCAAATGACAGAGATGACAGATCTAGCCGTCAAGAAGAGGAAAACAGCTATTACAAATATGCTGTGCATGTCTAAGAGGAAAGAGGAATACATGAACAGGGTTAAAGAAGAAATGCAAGATTTTTTCAACAATCCAAATGGAATCTCCACAGATGAAAAATACAATACCTGAAATGAAAAATAGAGTAGATAGGATTAACAGCATATTAGACACTTCCAAAGGAAAGATCAGTTCATTTGAAGACATAGCAATAGGAACTATCCAAAACAAAGCACAGGGGCGGGGGGGAAAGCCAAGTACAAATAAACAGGGCTGCAGTGACCTATCGGACAATATCAGGCTTCTAGTATGCACATAAATGGTATCAAAAGGAGAACAGGAAAAAATAAAGAATGAGTGGCTGGAATTTTTATAAACATGATGGCAACTACAAACCCACAGATCCAAGAATTTCAACAAACTCCAAACTGTATGCCAGTTTTTTTTCAAAACAAAATAGATAAAAAGGAAAAACTGATAAGTTAACCTCATCAAAATTAGAAATTTTGCTCTGTGAAAGACCTGGTTAGGGATTAAAAAGGCCAAATACAGACTGGGAGAAAATATTTGCAAATCACACATTTGACAAACAACTTAATAGCTAGAAAAGTCAAGAACTCTCGAAATTCAACATTAAAAAATCCAATTAGAAAATGGGCAAAACACATGTGCAGACATTTCACCAAAGAAGATACACAAATGACACATAAGTGCATGAAAAGATGACCAACATCACTGGCCATTAGGGAAATGCGAATTAAAACCAAAATGCTGTATCACCGTCATAATGGCTAAAATAAAGAAACAGTGACACTACCAAATAATGGTGAGGATATGAAAAATGAGATTATTCATAGGGGTGACTGGCTGGCTCAGTCGGAAGAACATGTGACTCTTGATCTTGGGGTTGTGAGTTCGAGCCCCACACTGGGTACAGAGATTGCCTAAATAAATTAAATTTTAACAAGAAAGAAAAAAATTAGATGACTTGTACAGTGTTGGTGGAAATATGAAATGATATGGCCACTCTGGTAAATACCTTGACAGCTTCTTTTAAAAACTAAAAAACGAAATATAAATAAATAAAACTAAAAAACGGACTTCCCATATAACCTAGCAGTTGAACTCTTGGGCATTTATCCCCCAAAAAATGATAATGTATGTTCATATAGAAATCTGTATACGAATGTTCATAGCAGCTTTATTAGTACCAGTCAAAAACTGGAAGCGCCCCAAACATCCTCCCACGGGTGAACAGTTTAACAAACTGTGATGCATCCACACCAAGGACTAGCACTCAGAAATAAAAAGGAAACAAACTATTAATATACACAACAAACTTTGATAGACAAGGCTCAAGGTAATTAAGCTGAGTGGAAAAAGCCAATCTCAAAAAGTAACATACTTTATGATTCAATTTACATCACATTCTGGGAATAACAAATTTATAAAGAGGAGACCAAATTGTCAGGGAGGGGTAGGTACGGCCATCAAGGAGTAGCACAGGGAGCCTGTGGCGGTGGTACTAGTTCAGCATCTTGATGGCTACAGGTAGTGAGGGTTACACAAAACTGTACATGTGACTTAAAAAAAAATTCCACAAACCAGACACACACACACACACAAATAAATGTATAGACTAAGCTCTGTGGATTGTACCCATGTCGATTTCCTGGTATTGCCATTATACTACAGTTACTCAAGACGTTAATTTTAGGGGAGGATGGGTAAAAGGTAGATGGAACCTCCCTGCACATTTCTTTGCAACTTCTTGTAAACTTATTGCTACAGGGGAGGGAGTTATTACAGTGACTAGCTCAATCTAAGGAGTTAGACAATCAGTGGCAAACTTACATTCCTAGATGGTATGGAAAATGTTTATAGGATGGTGTGTGGAGGGCAGCAAGCAGAAAGCAGACAGCTGAGACAAAGAACGAAGAACATTTTTTCATGTGTCTTTTAGCCATTTGTATGCCTTCATTGGAAAAGTGTCCGTTCATATCTTCTGCCCATTTTTTGATTTGTTTATTTGTTTCTCGTGTATTGAGTTTGAGAAGATCTTTGTAGATCTTGGATACCAGTCCTTTATCTGTAGTGACCTTTGCAAATATATTCTCCCATTCCGTGGGCTGACTCTTAGTTTTTTTGACTGTTTCCTTGGCTGTGGAGAAGCTTTTTATCTTGATGAAGTCCCAGAAGTTCATTTGTTCTTTTGTTTCTCTTGCCTTTGGAGATGTGTCATGAAAAAAGTTGCTGTGGCCGATGTCATAGAGGTTGCTGCATATGTTCTCCTCTAGGATTTTGATGGATTCCTGTCTCACATCGAGGCCTTTCATCTGTTTGGAGTTTATCTTTGTGTATGGTGTGAGAGAGTGGTCAAGTTTCATTCTTTTGCATATAGCTGCCCAATTTTCCCAGCACAATTTATTGAAGAGACTGTCTTTTTTCCACCGGATGTTTTTTCCTGCTTTATCAAAGATTAGTTGCCCAAAGAGCTGAGGGTCCATTTCTGGGTTCTCTATTCTGTTCCATTGGTCTATGTGTCTGTTTTTGTGCCAGTACCATGCTGTCTTTGTGATCACAGCTTTGTAGTATAGCTTGAATTCAAATCGAAACCACATTGAGATACCACCTTACGCCAGTTAGAATGTCAAAAATAGACAAGGCAGGAAACAACAAATGTTGGAGAGGATGTGGAGGAAGGGGATCCCTCTTACACTGTTGGTGGGAATGCAAGTTGGTACAGCCACTTTGGAAAACAGTGTGGAGGTCCCTTAAGAAGTTAAAAATAGTGCTACCCTATTATCCAGCCATTGCACTACTGGGTATTTACCCCAAAGACACAGATGGAGTGAAGACAAGAGCCATATTTACCCCAATGTTCATAGCAGCAATGTCCACAATAGCTAAATCGTGGAAGGAACCAAGANGAGATGCCCTTCAACAGATGACTGGATTAAGAAGCTGTGGTCCATAAATACAATGGAATATTACTCAGCTATCAGAAAGAACAATTACACAACATTTGCAGCAACATGTACGGGACTGGAGGAGATTATGCTAAGTGAAATAAGTCAAGCAGAGAAAGACAATTATCATATGGTTTCACTCATTTATGGAACAAGATATAGGAAGATCGGTAGGAGAAGGAAGGGAAGAATGAAGGGGGGGTAAACAGAAGGGGGAATGAACCATGAAAGACTGTGGACTCTGGGAAACAAACTGAGGGCTTCAGAGGGGAGGGGGTGGGGGAATGGGATAGGCTGGTGATGGGTAGTAAGGAGGGCACGTATTGCATGGTGCACTGGGAGTCATACACAAATAATGAATCACGGAACTTTACATCAAAAACTGGGGATGTACTGTATGGTGACTAACATAACAAAATAAAAATTATTTAAAAAAAAAAAAAAAGAACGAAGAGAGAGCTCTAAGAGGAGGAGTGAGGGGAGCTANGACTGTGGACTCTGGGAAACAAACTGAGGGCTTCAGAGGGGAGGGGGTGGGGGAATGGGATAGGCCGGTGATCGGTATTAAGGAGGGCACGTATTGCATGGTGCACTGGGAGTCATACACAAATAATGAATCACGGAACTTTACATCAAAAACTGGGGATGTACTGTATGGTGACTAACATAACAAAATAAAAATTATTTAAAAAAAAAAAAAAAGAACGAAGAGAGAGCTCTAAGAGGAGGAGTGAGGGGAGCTAAAACCAAACCGCAGTAGCTTCCTAATCCTCTTCATGACTGCCTCTCACTATCAGATTTAACCAATGTCTGGAAACTTATGTTAGTGATCATAATTTGCATGGACAACAGAAGACCAGTCTATGTTCTGAGGTGACCCCTCTCATTCAAAGCAAGAATTACAACCAACAGTCAAAAGAGAATATGTTCCCAGCCTCTCAGATTTCATTTCCTTTCAACACTTTCCAAACTATTTGATGTTCACAAAACCATCTGATGTAATAAGGGGAAATAAATAAACCTGAAATCCATTTTCCGATTATAGATAAAACTCTTACGATCCATTACTATCTGATTAGATGTAAGCCATAAATTGTGTTATTTCAACTGCTTGATGTGTGAATAAAACAGATCCTAAATTTCTCACACTGAATAATAATAGCTAGCATTATTATTAAACATCTCTTATGTGCCAGGAAGTGGTCTAAGTACTTTTAGGACAGTGTCTCACTTAATTCTTGTAACAACTCTATAAAATAAGTCCTATTAATACCCTTATCCAACAGATTATGAAACTGAGATCCAGAGAGGTTAGGTAATTTGCACAAGGCCACACAGCTAATAAATGATAGAGACAGGCTTCAAACCCAGGAAATCTGCTATCGGACCAAACTCTTAAGAGTAATTCTATGAAGGGAAGCAAATGATAGATGTTCTAGGCTTCTGTCAATTCACAGAAGACTACTGGATGCTTGCAAACAGACCTGACTAGGGAATGCAAGAATTGTTCTGCCTCCCGGGTATTTAATGTTCCCAAACAAGTCACTGGCTGACTAAATTATAGTAGAATGATTCAAACATTTCAGCACTATACACCAAAACTCAGGCACAGTCGGGGCACCATTAAAAATTAAAATTTATCATCAAAGTAAACAAACAAATATGGGCTTAGAAGATATGTTTTCAGACCTATGAAATGCATGTTATGCAATAACACCATCTTCTGCAGAGGCACCGCTCTGGGTGCTGGAAATACAAGATGCAAACTACAAATAAGGTCCCTACTCTCACAGAGCTTGTATTTTAAGAGGATAAAGAAGGGATAGAGAGACAAATCATAAAATGCCTGTGTGCTAGCATGAAAATAGAGGACAATGAGATTGAGAGTAACTTGGAAACTGCTGTAGTTTGAATCATCAAAATAGTCTCTCTGAAAAGGTGATATTTAAGTGGAAGGCTGAATTACAAGCATTTTTGAATATGTCAACTATATAGATTTGGTAACTCAGCATTTTAGTATATGAAAACTATAATTTATGCCCAGGGAAAATAATTTACCTAGTGAACATTAAGGTGATAACTTTGCCTTCTTTCAAAGAAAACCTTAGAACACCTGATGAAATAAGCACAAATATTAAGAATCCTTTGCCATTTTTCTTGTAGTTGTTCTTATTTTCAGATAGCACGCATTACAATGGAGAGGGAAAATAAGATGTGTGTATATAACATTCTAGAAATGATAGCACTACACAGACATGGAGAGGAGACCAGTGGTGCCCAGGGGTTAGGTGAGGAGAGAGGGAGATGGCCGTGGCGTGAAGGACTGGAGCTACACACACACATATGTAAAAACTGGTGAAACCTGCATAAGGTATGCAGATTGTGTTTATGTCAATTCTTGGCTGTGATACTGAACTGTAGTTATGCAAAATGTTACCACTAGGGGAAACTGCATGAAGAGTCCAACAGGATCTCTCTCTATTATTTCTTATGACTGCATGTGACTCTACAGTGATCTCAAAATTAAAAAGTTATTTTAAAAATGTAGGGCGAACACCAGATACTTATTTAGGAAAAGCATCAGAATATTGCAAAGAAACAGCTTTCAACAAATTCCATGCACTAATCCACTGGTTTAATTTAAGAACTAGTCCACAACATAGGAGAGGCATCTGTAATCTCAAACTGTGACCTAACTGTAAATGTACTTTAACATTCACCATTTTCAAACTAGGGCTCAGGAAATAAACGTATAGCATTAAAAGGAAGCAAGTCACATATACTAAGTAAATATAAGCAACAAGAATTTCAGTTTTTCTGTACATATTTTGTATTTAAACAATGTTAATAATATGTTTTCAGGGTGGAATACATTTTTGAAACCAGAAATCAAAGATGCTCGTTTAATTTTAAAATGGAAATGTTTCCTGAGCTTCAGAATGTATAAGCTATCACTCTACATTCTATAAAAAAATATTGGGGGAAAGAACAGAAATTAAATAAGCCTAGGATCTCCTGTTTTTAAGACCTCTACCATACTATTTTGACAAATTTGTGAGTAACGACCAAAGGAGGATGTACCATACAGTGTAACTTTCAAATGATCAACTATTTTTACACATCACTGTGATCCCTCCCCGCTCCTTGATTAACAATAAATGACCATGAACAAAGAACAGGCTGCCGTAGCATTATCTGCAACTACTTAATCAGAGAGACTCAGAGTAGGATCCCACGGGTGGAGCAGTACTCAGACCCTCACCCCTACAGTGCTACCGGACATTCACTGCTCCCACGCAAGCTTTCGAACCTCCGCACCTCTATCTTCTGAGCCGTCACATAAGAATCATGACACCTGCCAACTAGTACACGCTGAAGCTTTCATGTAAGATGCTGTGGGCTAAGCTCCCGCAACCCAATCGACTGCAGCAGTTCCTGCTCAAGCAAAACTCCCCGGAGTACCGAAGTGAGCTCCAAATTCTTACTGCTTTCAAGTTTATCTCCAAACCCACGGGTGAACGTTATCAGAAGCTCTGAGGAACGCCATCAGAATACCACCACTAGAACATTTAAAAGTGAACGCCTGACTCAGAGACATGGTAATTTTGTAAAAAAAAAAAAAAAAAAAAGTTGGTTTAATGTTGCTTTTATAAATGGATTCATTTGTGACATCAAACTAAATAAAACATAAGCATTCCACTAAAACATCACAACCCATAAAAGAATGAAATAGCAATGAGCTATATGTAGGATCGCATCCTAAAAATGTGTTCACATTTCTATTTTGTTTCTTCCTTCTCCAGCAGAGAAAATGCACAAAGTGAGAAGTGAAGATGCAAACAAGGTACGACAAGAAAAGGTCGCAGCCACTCTGGGCCCCGCTGAACCAGAAATTGCACATGTAACCTCAGAGTCTGATTCAGCAAACTGCGGAAACCTGTGGGAAGCAGGAGTTCTTGGACACTGACAGCCATGTGTTACACGCATGAGAACAAGTCAAGCAACACAGATCATAAACTGCTGAAAAGACTGCATATCAATTAGCCAACCTTGGTGTAATCAGACTTTGAGGGAGGGCCTCAAACTGGCAGTGGCAGGAACTCAGATGTGTCAGAACAGAGGCTGTGGGATGGGAAGATCCATTTTTGAAGAAAGTGCAGGACAGGAGCCCCAGAACATATCCAGTTCGGAGTTATCAGAAATTAGTATTTAGTAGCTAATATGATACAACTACTAAAATATGGCAGCATCACTCTGTTACATGTAATGATTATGTTCCAAATACAATACCAATAAACTAAGAAGCTATATTTCTGGGTAAGAGATTTTACATTTTTATTAATTAAAGTGACTTTGGTCTGCATTCTAGAATCCATTTACTATAGATTCTAGAGCTAATAACTATGAAACAGAAAACAGCCAGAAAGAAAAACCAACAAAGATACTCGAAGAATGCATAATTAATAAATGAGAATATTAGGACAGCAAATCAAACTCAGCTGTGACCCAAATTTCAAAAGCCTACATGGCTTTTCACAAACTTCATTTATTATTTACTATTTATGTACTGTGCTATAAGCAGAATAATCTTAAATATGTTTCTCGATTCCGCCATGTCACCCTCCTTAGCTTTGTTTATCTAGACATACAAATGTATTATTTTTTCTATACTCTTCAGGTTAGAATATCTAGAACCACTCCTAAAAATAGTAATTGCCCACTCAATAGCTCAGAAAAATCCAAAGTACTATGTAATCGTACTGATGTTTACCTCCATTTTCATCGCGTTCTACCAACGCAGAAGCTATGAAGATGTAAGGACATAAACCACTTGCACTCAGCTCCATCTTACAGCTCCACAGTTCCTTATGCACAAGCTTACTTTGGCTTTCTTCACTTTACACATAGATCTTAAAAATTCCCTTTTGCCCATTTCCTGGATATACTCAATGGCAACAGAGCCATTACAGCCAGTTTTACATGGCACCTTTCTTAAGCAAGAACCGTACGGTAATCCTACTCAGGGTCAAACGCGTCACTGCACCTCCAGGGAAGTTCTTCCAAGCAGTAGTGAGTCATTTTTCTTTAGGAACAAAATTTGCACTCTGTTGAGTAAATGTCTGCTCACACGCAGGCATCTCGCACTCCAAGTCGGTCAACTCTGCCATAACCTTGTCTTCTCTCATTTTTGAAGCCTACAGGCCCCTACGTATAGACGATTACAGTGCTTGGGGTGGGGCCCTGCTGACAGGAAAGCATTTACACAGTTGGGTTTTTTGCTTTTTCTTTGTTTTTGGTGCCGAAACCCTACACGGTTGTTGATTATCACACGCCTGTAGACTTGGAATAAAAAACACCTCCCATCTTAGTAAGAAAGTGCAGCTCTTTCGGTAACGCATCACCACAGCCCGAGCAACCCCGAGGCTGCCGTTCAGCATATGCAGTGGACTCGCATGGGCACAAAATTACTCGAATTCAAAGTTCTTTGTTAGACATGGTTCATAGTAGTGAAATATTGGCAAACATTCAGCAGTTCTTCAAAAGGGGACTAGTGCTATATGCATACAGTGGAGTCTTATACAGCAATTTAAAAATGAAGGGCCCCTTTAACTGAAAAAATCTCCTAGATATTGTTAGGCAAAAAGAAAAAAAAAAATCAAGGAGCAGGCCAGTAGTAAACTACTGCTTGTGAAACGTGAGTGAAATTTTATCTGTATGTAATACACGGCCTGGGTACCATATATGTGTATTTTTATATATTTAATTTACAGTGACGTATACATACAGAACATCTCTGAAAGGACTCTCCTTTTAGGCAAATGAGTATCAGGAGACAGGGTGAAAAGGAAGACTTTCACTGTATACCCTTCTGTTTTTAAATTATACCATGTATAAGTATAATCTAGTCAAAAAATAAACTTTAAACCAAAAAAATATACAGTGTGATAGTTATGTACAGAGGCTCTGTGGATAAGAAGACCTGGGCTTGCGTCCCAGCTCTGCCATTTACCAATGCGTGACCTTAGGCAAGCCCCAGTTTGCTCATCTATAAAATGGGAGTAATGATAGTTAACTGTGAGAATTAAATCAAATCAAGATATAAGTCACTTAGCACAGTTCCTGGAAATTCTTATGTAACGTTCTCTTTCAAATGGTACTGTGGACTTGGAAATCACAAAGTTACAGTCATCACCAATCTCTTTTTCTCTTTCTTATTGTCAGTGGGCAAATTTTGCTAGTTCCTCTTCCAAAAAAAATATGACATCCAATCATTTCTGTTCATTTTACAGCCACCAGAGAGAGAGGCCCAGACCCCAAAGAATCAGCTCAAGAGTCTGAATTTCATGAGCAAGACAACAGGAGCCATTGCGCATCTGCCACTACCTACAGATTTATGCACATAATCTCTACAAAACACCGAGCGCCACTAATTCATATTTGTACTCTTACTTTACCATTTATAAAGTATGTTCAAACACTTGAGTTCAATTCCTGAAATAAGAATCTCAGAAACAGAGGCCCATTAAAGGACACTCTGATTTTCAACGACTATGAGGCAAGCAGAGCAGATAGATTTATTCTTTTGTAGATAAACCCTTTCAGTTGAAGGGCAACCTATTAAACATGAATTTAAATGATTTTAAAATAATCAAATAAATAAATGAAATGAAAGCCAAAGAAGAGGAATGATTTGCCACCGGCCACATGCTTTACAAGAAAAAAAAAATGCCTAGAATTCAGATCTTCTCATTCCACCTACAGTCTTACCGGGAAGTGTCCATTGTGAGCAGGAAGTCATCAGCTACACTGTGCTTCCCTCACCTAGAAGGCTCCTGCCTATTTAAACCAAGACCCGGCTCACAGAAGCTGCTCTGGATCTGGCAGCCACAGCCCGCTCGCTCGCTCGCTCTGAGTCCCAGCTACTGTGATAGCAAACAAGCAGATCCGTACTACGACTGTCCCCTGAGCATGTCTACGAGGGTGACCCACGAGCACTGCAAAGCCAGCATGTTTCTAATGACGGCACTAATCACCTCGCCTTGCTCCTCCTCCACCCTCCAGCCTCACCCAGACTTGCTCTCCCGCCTCCGCGGCTTCCTGTTTCCATGAATGGTCCCACGGTCACCCAAGAGGCCAAACCACAAATCTAAGAGTCATTCTACTCTCCTCCCTCTGTCTAAACCCATAAATCCTGCTTCTACCTCTAACTTTCTTTGGAATTAATCTGCTTCTCTTCAGAACAGAGAACAGATACAGAATAGCAGAGAGTTGGAGAAAAGGGCTCATGCCTCATCCCCCAAACTCTCAGGAATGGGGAACAGTGATTAAGAGAACTGACCCTGACCCCAAATTGGCATGGTTCAAATCCCAGCTTAGACCCTTACTAGCCATCTGACCTTAGGCATATTACTTAGCCTACATCTCAGTTTTATCATCTGTCCAACTGAGATCAAACCAGGAGCTATCTCATAAGATTGCTGTCAAGTGTACATCAATTAATAATGTAAAGGGCTCAGAATAATGTCTGGTACACTTTATAATATGTGCTACTATTTTTAATAGTGACATGATTTTTTAAATGTCATAAAATATTTGTTCTAAGAGAGTTTAAAATCCAGCAGTTTTTCCAAATGATCAAAGGGAAAAAAAATAAGAGAGAGGCAAGCCAAGAAACAGACTCTTGAATACACAGAACAAACTGATGGTTACTAGAATGCAGTGGGTAGGGCAGGGGTGAAACAGGTGATGGGTGTGAGGAGGGCACTTGGGATGAGCACTGGGTGTTGTATGCAGGTGCTGAAGCACTGTATTGCACACCTGAAACTAATATAACGTGATATGTTAACTAACTGTAATTTAAATAAAAACTTAAAATAAAAGATACATTTAAAAACTCCAGGAGTTTTTCGTCAAGACAGAAACTCAAAGCATAGTCCAACGTCCAGTTAAGCCGAGCCTCCATCTCACTTAAAGTCTTGGTCATGTAAAGCCTGTGGCTATTTCGCCTCCGCCACTCCAATATCTCCGACTTGAATTACTAACCCAGCGTCCAATTCACTGATCTCTTCATCTCAAGCTCTCCCCAGTATATTCACCAAACTGCAACCAAAATGATTTTTTTAAAACACATATCAATTTAGGCCATCTCCCTACTCAAACCCCAACCATCACTCCCTCTTACCTTGAATTAAAGTCGATTCCTTAACATGGCTCACCAAACCCAGCATGGTAAGTATAATACGGTCTCTAGCCTCATTTTCCTCCACTCCCCCCCATCTCGTACTCTAGGCTCCTGTCAACGTTCTTGCAGCTCCTCTATGCCTCAGGTCCACCCACACTCTCACGTTTTGTTTCCTCTGCTTGAAACACTGCGTCCTATCACTTTACCTTTTACCTAGATGTTTTCCACCCATCCTTAAGTCTTAAGGTAGACGCCACTCCACTCAAAACCACATCTCCAGGCCCCTAAGTCTGGATTAGGTCCCTTTTATAGGAGTCAAGCAGTACCATGTACTTTATAGCCCCTTTCCAGCTTATCTGTATTTCCCCATCAGACTGTAAGCTCTATGAAGGTACAGACACCCCATCTTTCTCTTATCCCAGTGCTCACCACAATGCCTGCCACATAGTAGGTGCTTTATTAAATATCTGTTAAATTAGTTACTTATTATTGCAAATAGGTCTTTATAAGATTTATGAATATTTTATGAACAACATTAAGTGTAAGGATTTTTTATTTTTTTAAAGGTTTCATTTATTTGAGAGAGAGAGAGAGAGACAGAGCATAAGCAGGGGGAGAGGCAGAGGGAGAAGGAGAAGCAGACTCCCCACTGAGCTGGGAGCCTGATGTGGGGCTGCACCCCAGGACCTAGAGATCATGACCTGAGCCGAAGGCAGACACTTAACCATCCGAGCCACCTAGGCGCCCCAAGAGTAAGGATTTTTTAAAACCAAAGTAAACTAAGTAACTGAAATACTAATAAATACAGAAGTTGAAACTCTTAGGAAGACACTCAATGTGCCACGGAATCTAATCATGATGACTGTCCAGTGACCAGGTCAGAGTCCTTAAGAAACTGCAAAATGGGCTTCTCTGAGTAATAGGCAGAAAAAGTTTCCAGTAATACAGAAGCAAGGAATCATGAGCAATAATATTTATTGTGCTAAACCTCTGGAAATTAAAAATAAAATCTATTGTAGGAGATGTTTTAAGGACATAAAATACACACTTCAATCTTCAGGCCAACTGCAAGTTCTAGCACAATGAACTGCAAATGCCTCACATCAAGGCCTAAAATTCATACAGATTAAGCAACAATGATTAAACAAAAAATTAATAACTACTCAATCTCACCTGTGCTACCTTACTAGTCAATGTTCATGTCTCTTACTCTCCCCACCCCCAGCCACAAAGCTTAAGCTTCTCGACCCTCCGTACTTGGCAGCTCTGTATCCCTAGTTCTCACTGTGTACTATTTTGATTACACTCCATCATATTACTTACCTTCCTCTCCACCACCAGACCGCTCTTGAAGACAGTGGTCCTATCATTAATTCATCATTGTGTCCTTCAGGCTCTCACAGCGCACTTAGTGGGTATCCAGTGTTCGCGAAAAGGAGAGAAAGAGGGAGGAAGGGAAAGAGCCATCTATTCACACAAATAAGCCAAAAGGTAGCAACGGAAGTGGTGGTGAAGTCCTACAGATGTGAGGACAAGCAGGCTGAGGGAGGTGAAATTGTTGGGCATTAACATTCAGATACTTCGGCGCACTTTTAAAGCGTTATTGATAGGAATTAATAACAGCAACGACTACTCAGTCTCATTCCGTTGGCACATGACGACGAATAAGTTTATTAAGTAAGGACCTCCGGAAGAGTTCTTTTTTTTTTTTTTTTAAGATTTTATTTATGTGAGACAGAGAGAGAAAGAGAGCACAAGCAGGGGGAGCAGCAGAGGGAGAGGGAGACGCAGACACCCCGCCGAGCAAAGAGCCCGATGCAGGGCTCCATCCCAGGACCCTGAGATCATGACCCCAGCAGTTCTTTGTACATCCTGTGTAGAAGCACGGAGGTGGTAAAAACGGAGAAGGCCAAAAAGGGAAGAAGAAAAGAAAAAAAGCTCCTCTGCGCCCAGCTTCGTGTCTAAAGGTCACAGTGATTGGAACACTTCAAAAACGGTTGTCCATGGCCAATATTATTAATAATATTTTGAGAAAGGTGCATAAGGATATATTGCTATTAAGGGAAAATGTTGGATATTTTCAACAGAAATTCCTTTTATTTTCACTTAGCAACGTGACTCTAAAATGTTCAAACATAAAGGGATAAATTCATTTGTTCATTATTTGTAACAGATACCCAAATATTTGAAAAATCATGATTTTGACATGAAATATCACTATGTGCATTGCACAGTACTCAGGCTGACGTTAGAAGAAGAGGCCACCCTCTGGAAGATTTAGATTTGGCAGAGACAGAAGATCCGTTCATTCTCCAAGACTGCTGAGGCTTTTCCTTGCTCCCCAATGAACTTAAGGACATTCCCCCATATTCTCTACTACAAATGGCCTGGGCTGCACAGGAGTTCATGGAAGAGAGATGTATTTGTACACAGTCATATGCTTTGGGCTCTTTAAATGAAAAGTATTAAAGAATTCTTTAAGTCCTATAAAATGTCAATCTTTCTCAGTGGGGAAATCCTCCCAGTATGGTGACTTCCTTTCTCACAATATCAAACCGAAAGCTTTACTAGCACCCACCTTGAGCTTAAGTTCACGCAGAAAACAGACTTCTCCAATGCCTTACCACTTCAGAAGAAAGTCTAGTCTGAAAGAGAATCATCTGTCCCTGGAGAATGAGCCCATTCCAAAAAGAAGATATGTATCTTCTCCTAGTTTATTAATTTATTGGCAAGATAACTTGCATCAATTTAAGGGCATTTCATCTACAATGAGCAAACTGTTTGAAAGCTAAATGCACTAAATCTTCTTTCATGGGACCCGTTAAGTGTTTTGTGAACTCTTAGTGGTTTGCACTTAATGCTTTATTTTAGAATCGGATTTAATCATTTCATAAAACCAGTAGTTCTTAAGGAAAATGCATTTCATTTTACCTCTATATCTATTACCCCAGGTCAGAATTGTAATGAATTGTGATGCCCTCTGAAACCACTAATACTGCACTCGACAATCCAATTAATAAGTGAGTCTAAAAACACAATTTTCCAAAATGACTATAGTGTTCTCATTTCCTATTCTTAAATTTCTAAGACACTAATTGAATGTCTATACTATTTTATTAATAGATCTTTCTCAAATCTCACAATAAAACCATCTGTTTTTAATTCCTACTCCCACAAAGGCTCTTCATTGTCTCTATTTTGAAAACTTAACAGAACTGTGTTCTTTAAAATCAATTTGATAAATGTCAAAATAAAAAAAATTTTTCCTTATGAGATTCAGAGGTCTCTTAAAGGACATGATATATATAACAATAGGAACAGAGGACAAACCCATGAAAGTATAATAACTCTCCATTGTCCAAAACAGATACATGTGTATAAGTGTACATGAGCACATGGTATAGATCCACTGTGAGAATTACCTACAAAAAGATTTTGTGTCAGGCAGCTTTTATCCGCCACATCATAGCCTTCTGTGCTATGGTTGTTCATGAATATTAACTCAATCACGCAAATCACTACAGGAAAATCTAGAATGGAGAAGTAGCAACATTACAGTTTCAGGAGTGGGGAGGCGACCACAGAATCCAGGAATTAGAAAGAACACCAAAGGACATCTGGTACATGGGACTTTTTTTTTCATGGAAGATCTGATGTACACTGACATGGACACTGTTCAAAATTTCCCTACAACAGGGAACCCGTTCTTTATTTTCCCCCAAAAGCTCATTTCACTGGGACACCCATGAAGGAATGTTTCTCTTCATACTGAGCCAAAATGGTTTCCTATAAATATTCCTACAGGTCATGCCTGGTCTGTCCTTCCTGCAGATATGCCTTGTCCCTCTTTAATAGATCTCAGTCTTCTAGATATGAAGAAAAAGAGTATGTGTCCCCTTGGTCATGTTTCCTAGAGGCAAACCATCTTTTCTATATCTCCAATACCCTCAGCTATCCTTCATATCATGTCAAGACCCTTCACCATCCCAGACCCTTCACCCTCCTCTGGGCGAAACATGGCACCCAGAACTAAAAATCATACTCTACAAATTATTGCCAACATTTATTCACTAGGAAACAGATATTTCAGAAAGAGTCAACCCCAAGAACCCTCTACTTCCTTGGAAGAAAGACTTTTTTTTTTTTTAAGATTTTATTTATTTATTTGTCAGAGCACAAGCGGTGGAGCGGCAGGCAGAGGGAGAAGCAGGCTCCTCAGCAGGGAGCCCGATGCAGGACTCGATCCCAGGACCCTGGGAACATGACCTGAGCCAAAGGCAGCCACTGAAACAACTGAGCCACCCATGCGTCCCGCAAGTCTTGACGAATACTATGGAAATGGCTAAATGAACAGAAAATAGAAATCAAAGCTACCCAAAGAAAGTGATGAGAAATGCAGCAGGAGGGTTGTGAAAAAAACAGTGTCATCAAGCTTTTTGTTCTGAAAGAAGTTAACTACCCCATATACTAGTCCACAACCTGAATTATCTGATGATATACTGGTAATGCTAATGTAATACAGCCAAAGCTTTCTAAATTTGCAAGAAGCATAGGTATACAGAGAGTAGTCATAGCCTTTAAAATAAATTACTTTTAATCTCATCTAAGGAATCAAATGAAATCAAAACACTAGATGTAATTAAGACCGTCTAGTTTCCCTGGAGATTATACCAATCAGACGTGTTAAGCATTCTAGGAATGAAACATTTGATACAATTAAGAAAATCCTATTGAAAAAAATTAGTCTGTAAAACAGAGATAATATGGGGCTAAGGAATGGTTTATTAATAACTCATTCAATTCTGGGTATAATAAATACAGCTATTACAACTTCAATTCACTAGTGGCTGAGCTCAAAATGCTAAAATGCCACCAGTCAATCTGCCTCAAGGATCCAGATCTCAGCGGTAGAGGCCCTGCCTGCTACATTTATTAAATCGCAGAATTATTTCAGGCTTAAAAGAATTTAGATTAAAAAAACAAAGCTAGTGAGAGGTAAGGCCAGAATTTCAGACCAAAATCTGCCACCTTGTCCACCGTACTTCAACCACCTTTCAGATATCTGAAAACAGTCGGCATACCCTCCCCGTTCCCTTCCACCCCCAACCAATCTTTCCAAGGCCAGTTTCTTCAACGATTTCTACCGTACGGAGGATCTCTGAACAAAGCCCCACATAAGTGACCTCTGGAAATTCGGACGTGTTCTCTCACGTGGGAAAGGCCAGCTGAGACGGTGTCTTGAGGGGTAAGTGGCTGGACGCGTGAAGGATGGCTGCCACTAACAAGGCGAGGATTCCCGAGCTGCCGGGCCACTCCTCAATCCTCAGTTACTCTGAATAAGGTACAGCAAGAGAGGTGCGACAGCCCAAGCCCTGGGGCACAGTCAGCCCGCGAGGGACTACGGGAGAAGAGAGGAGAGAGGCCACAGCTCTGCCAACACCAGAAGCGACAGCTGGCACTACCTCCGGTTCGGGGTCTTCCCCACGTAGCTGGCCCTCCCCCCACAGCCCTCCCTCTACCAGGTCTCAGCCAACAAGGTGGTCTTTCCCATTACTGACTGAGTCTGGAGATCGATTCTTCCAGAGAAAGCATATTGACACAGAGGGAGCTCCCATGAGCTAGAACCCCGAGCCAAACTCAGGACGATAGCAAAGTGGCCACATGTTACGTGAAGAGAATCACCGAGGCACAGGCCTAAAATAGCGGATGCTTGGGGAAAAGGCCAAAGACAAAAGACAAAGAAAGATTAAAAAAAAAAAAAAAGCTAGGTTTAGAACAAGAACAAAGCCAAGATAGATGTTAATTCTTAACTACAAATTGTGCTTCAGTTTTCTCCGTCAAAACGGACCTCAAATCTCAGCCCAGCATAACAGGCTCGTTGTAAGCTGGGCGCTACTATCCCATCTAGTTACTGTCTCGGATTACTTCCCTGAGCGTCAGCTGCCTTCAAGTATATCCCTTCCCACGTCCGGGCCTTGGGGCCTGCTGTCTTCCTGCCTCAGACTCCTTCCCCCTTTTGCTCATCTTTCCCTGACGGCCCCCCCCCAACACACAGGCCGACTGGGGAATGCTTCCCTCCCACTCCCACGGCCCCTATCCGCATGCCTCTAACAGCACCTCCCACAGGACAGGGCCATTTCTTGGTGTACTTCCCTCCACTAGAGACCACGAGCTCTCCAAGACGGCGCGTCCGCTTTCCAAGATTATCTACGGTAGCGCCTGGCTCACCGCTTCCTACACGATGAATCCAATGAGAGCAGAGAGGATGAGTGAAGTGACCAGCACACATCGGGCTTGTGTAGTGTATGTCTGCCATCTCTCCTCCACTGACTTCCGACAGACAGAAAGAGAAGGCTCTGAAATACGGCAAGCAATCAATACTAACCAAATAAAACAAGTAAATAAACACGAAAAGAGCTCTGACAGATTCAACAAAGTGTTATGGTCGTAAGTACGAAGGTCCTTTCCAACTCTAAGATCCTATGGAGTTTTTTAAATCTGTATTTCTACAAACAAGTTTCCCAGAAAACGTGGAAAAGAGAGAAGGGAAACTAGCATTGACTTAGGGGCTACACATTGTTAAGTACTTTACATCTGATATTTTATTTATTTTTCATAATCATTCTGGGAAACTGGGATGATAAACCCCATTTTATAGATTAAAAAAACCCAAGCTCGAGATGCGGAACCAAACTTTGAACTCAGGTGAGCCTGACCCCGATCCCAAGCTCTTTCCACAATATCACTTGAATCTCTGGGAAGAACGCAAAGCTATCTTCCTTATCATTCCATTTCAAGGAAAAGGAGTTCTGAAATCAGCCAAGGCTCAATTAGGTCATAATTCCGGAGAGAGGACCTGTCAAGGGGAGGCACGAGAGGTGACAAGATCTGTCTTCCCTTGAGGATCACCTCCTTTTCTTTGTAGAAATGTTCACATGGCTTTTCTGTTCCTCCCACGAGACTAGAAGGAAAATTTTAGGGCCTTTCTAAAGAAGGGAGGAAGCAACTTCTCCTTGACTCTTCTCCTTTCCCCAGAAGGTCAAATGGGAATCAGGTTATGATTCAGAGAAAAGATGGCAACGAGGCAGCCACAGAGGTCCACTTAGAGGCCTTAAGGCAGATTAGAGAGGGAAGCAGACCGAAGCTTACATCTCCTACGAGCCAATTCACCAAGTTACAAACCGATGTAGAAATGTGGAACCAAAGTCCTAGTTCCTAGCTAGCAATGCAGATGTTCCTTTGCCTCAAATGCCCAATGTGTAGAATGTTGGCATCTAATTGAGATAAGGAATCAGCCAAATTGTTTCCCCAAAACATGCCTCACAAGCTGACTTGTGAGGTGTACAACAAATAGTGCCGGGACAACTGGATATCCACACACAAAAGAATGGGTTTGCATGCCTGCCTCACACATAGACAAACATGAACTCAAACGGATTAAAGACCCAAGTGTAAGAGCTAAAACTACAAAACTCCTAAAACATACAGGTAAGTCTCTGTGGTCTTCAGCTGGCGATAGGTTTTCAGACATGACATCNTATACTGGTAATGCTAATGTAATACAGCCAAAGCTTTCTAAATTTGCAAGAAGCATAGGTATACAGAGAGTAGTCATAGCCTTTAAAATAAATTACTTTTAATCTCATCTAAGGAATCAAATGAAATCAAAACACTAGATGTAATTAAGACCGTCTAGTTTCCCTGGAGATTATACCAATCAGACGTGTTAAGCATTCTAGGAATGAAACATTTGATACAATTAAGAAAATCCTATTGAAAAAAATTAGTCTGTAAAACAGAGATAATATGGGGCTAAGGAATGGTTTATTAATAACTCATTCAATTCTGGGTATAATAAATACAGCTATTACAACTTCAATTCACTAGTGGCTGAGCTCAAAATGCTAAAATGCCACCAGTCAATCTGCCTCAAGGATCCAGATCTCAGCGGTAGAGGCCCTGCCTGCTACATTTATTAAATTGCAGAATTATTTCAGGCTTAAAAGAATTTAGATTAAAAAAACAAAGCTAGTGAGAGGTAAGGCCAGAATTTCAGACCAAAATCTGCCACCTTGTCCACCGTACTTCAACCACCTTTCAGATATCTGAAAACAGTCGGCATACCCTCCCCGTTCCCTTCCACCCCCAACCAATCTTTCCAAGGCCAGTTTCTTCAACGATTTCTACCGTACGGAGGATCTCTGAACAAAGCCCCACATAAGTGACCTCTGGAAATTCGGACGTGTTCTCTCACGTGGGAAAGGCCAGCTGAGACGGTGTCTTGAGGGGTAAGTGGCTGGACGCGTGAAGGATGGCTGCCACTAACAAGGCGAGGATTCCCGAGCTGCCGGGCCACTCCTCAATCCTCAGTTACTCTGAATAAGGTACAGCAAGAGAGGTGCGACAGCCCAAGCCCTGGGGCACAGTCAGCCCGCGAGGGACTACGGGAGAAGAGAGGAGAGAGGCCACAGCTCTGCCAACATCGGAAGCGACAGCTGGCACTACCTCCGGTTCGGGGTCTTCCCCACGTAGCTGGCCCTCCCCCCACAGCCCTCCCTCTACCAGGTCTCAGCCAACAAGGTGGTCTTTCCCATTACTGACTGAGTCTGGAGATCGATTCTTCCAGAGAAAGCATATTGACACAGAGGGAGCTCCCATGAGCTAGAACCCCGAGCCAGTAACTCAGGACGATAGCAAAGTGGCCACATGTTACGTGAAGAGAATCACCGAGGCACAGGCCTAAAATAGCGGATGCTTGGGGAAAAGGCCAAAGACAAAAGACAAAGAAAGATTAAAAAAAAAAAAAAAGCTAGGTTTAGAACAAGAACAAAGCCAAGATAGATGTTAATTCTTAACTACAAATTGTGCTTCAGTTTTCTCCGTCAAAACGGACCTCAAATCTCAGCCCAGCATAACAGGCTCGTTGTAAGCTGGGCGCTACTATCCCATCTAGTTACTGTCTCGGATTACTTCCCTGAGCGTCAGCTGCCTTCAAGTATATCCCTTCCCACGTCCGGGCCTTGGGGCCTGCTGTCTTCCTGCCTCAGACTCCTTCCCCCTTTTGCTCATCTTTCCCTGACGGCCCCCCCCCAACACACAGGCCGACTGGGGAATGCTTCCCTCCCACTCCCACGGCCCCTATCCGCATGCCTCTAACAGCACCTCCCACAGGACAGGGCCATTTCTTGGTGTACTTCCCTCCACTAGAGACCACGAGCTCTCCAAGACGGCGCGTCCGCTTTCCAAGATTATCTACGGTAGCGCCTGGCTCACCGCTTCCTACACGATGAATCCAATGAGAGCAGAGAGGATGAGTGAAGTGACAAGCACACATCGGGCTTGTGTAGTGTATGTCTGCCATCTCTCCTCCACTGACTTCCGACAGACAGAAAGAGAAGGCTCTGAAATACGGCAAGCAATCAATACTAACCAAATAAAACAAGTAAATAAACACGAAAAGAGCTCTGACAGATTCAACAAAGTGTTACGGTCGTAAGTACGAAGGTCCTTTCCAACTCTAAGATCCTATGGAGTTTTTAAAATCTGTATTTCTACAAACAAGTTTCCCAGAAAACGTGGAAAAGAGAGAAGGGAAACTAGCATTGACTTAGGGGCTACACATTGTTAAGTACTTTACATCTGATATTTTATTTATTTTTCATAATCATTCTGGGAAACTGGGATGATAAACCCCATTTTATAGATTAAAAAAACCCAAGCTCGAGATGCGGAACCAAACTTTGAACTCAGGTGAGCCTGACCCCGATCCCAAGCTCTTTCCACAATATCACTTGAATCTCTGGGAAGAACGCAAAGCTATCTTCCTTATCATTCCATTTCAAGGAAAAGGAGTTCTGAAATCAGCCAAGGCTCAATTAGGTCATAATTCCGGAGAGAGGACCTGTCAAGGGGAGGCACGAGAGGTGACAAGATCTGTCTTCCCTTGAGGATCACCTCCTTTTCTTTGTAGAAATGTTCACATGGCTTTTCTGTTCCTCCCACGAGACTAGAAGGAAAATTTTAGGGCCTTTCTAAAGAAGGGAGGGAGCAACTTCTCCTTGACTCTTCTCCTTTCCCCAGAAGGTCAAATGGGAATCAGGTTATGATTCAGAGAAAAGATGGCAACGAGGCAGCCACAGAGGTCCACTTAGAGGCCTTAAGGCAGATTAGAGAGGGAAGCAGACCGAAGCTTACATCTCCTACGAGCCAATTCACCAAGTTACAAACCGATGTAGAAATGTGGAACCAAAGTCCTAGTTCCTAGCTAGCAATGCAGATGTTCCTTTGCCTCAAATGCCCAATGTGTAGAATGTTGGCATCTAATTGAGATAAGGAATCAGCCAAATTGTTTCCCCAAAACATGCCTCACAAGCTGACTTGTGAGGTGTACAACAAATAGTGCCGGGACAACTGGATATCCACACACAAAAGAATGGGTTTGCACGCCTGCCTCACACATAGACAAACATGAACTCAAACGGATTAAAGACCCAAGTGTAAGAGCTAAAACTACAAAACTCCTAAAACATACAGGTAAGTCTCTGTGGTCTTCAGCTGGCGATAGGTTTTCAGACATGACATCGAAAGCCAAGCAACCAAAGAAAAAATTGATATACTGGACTTCATAAAATCAGAAACTTTTGTTCCTCAAAGGCCACTACCAAGAAAGTAAAAAGACAATCTAGAAAATGTGATATTTGTAAAACATCTGTCTGATAAGGGTCTCATATCCAGAATATACAAAGAACTTTTACAACTCCACAATCTAAATAAAAAATAAAGATTTAAATAAAGATTTCTCCAAAGAAGACACACAAGTGGCAACAAACATGTGGAAAGATGTTCAACATCACTAGTCATGAGGAAAATGCGAATCAAAACGAGGTACCTCTTCACACCTCCTGATGGCTACAATCAAAGGCAATAAAGGCGCGGGTGATGGTATGGAGACCCGAGACCCTTGCACATTGGGGCTGGGAGTGCAAAACGCTGCAACTACTTTGGAAAACACCCTGGCGCTCTTCAAAAAGTTACACATAGAATTACTATACGATGAGCGATTTCACATTCAGGTGTATATACTTAAGAGAAACGAAACATAGGTTCACACAAAAACTGGTATGTAAATATTCACAGCAGCTTTATTCATGAGGCCAAAAAAGGAAACAACCCAAATGGCCATCTACTGACGAATGTACAAACAAAATGTGGTATAGCTGTACAACGGAACGGTACTCAGTCATAAAGAAGGAAGGAAGGGGTGCCTGCGTGGCTCAGCAGGTTAAGTGTTCTACTCTAAATATTGGCTCCGGTCATGATCTCAGGGTCATGGAATCCAGCCCCATGTCAGACTCTACATGGAGCGTGGAGGCTGCTTGGGATTCTCCCTCTCCCCTGCCCCTATCCCCACTCGCCCTCTCTCTCACCCCCAAAAAAAGCAATGAAGTACCGACTCGTACTACAACAGAAATGATTCAGAAACCCACTGTGTTAAATGAGAGAAGTCAAATGCAAAAGGCCTCATATTGTATGATTCCATTTATGCAACAGGCAAACCATAGAGAGAGAAAGTAGATTAGTGTTCGCCAGGTGCTAGGGGAGGAGAGAACGGGGGGAGACTGCAACTGGATGTGGGATTTCTCTTTTAAGGTGATGAAACATTCTGGAATTGGACCGTGGTGATGGCTACAAACCCCAGTGATATACTAAACACTTGACTGTACACTTTAAATCGGTGAGTTTTATAGTATGTTAATTAAATCTCAATGAAAAAGGCGCAACTATAAAAATGAGCTAAGTGTACACATTATAACATATGTACCATCGAAGAGATATGACAGAAAAGCAATTAAGTTAACTTGAAAATCACTGCTGCACATTGGTGTTTACTTTCATAATAACAAATATGAAAAGCACTGAATTTTATTGTCATAAACTGAACACCAACATAAAGAAGGTTNGGAAGCGACAGCTGGCACTACCTCCGGTTCGGGGTCTTCCCCACGTAGCTGGCCCTCCCCCCACAGCCCTCCCTCTACCAGGTCTCAGCCAACAAGGTGGTCTTTCCCATTACTGACTGAGTCTGGAGATCGATTCTTCCAGAGAAAGCATATTGACACAGAGGGAGCTCCCATGAGCTAGAACCCCGAGCCAGTAACTCAGGACGATAGCAAAGTGGCCACATGTTACGTGAAGAGAATCACCGAGGCACAGGCCTAAAATAGCGGATGCTTGGGGAAAAGGCCAAAGACAAAAGACAAAGAAAGATTAAAAAAAAAAAAAAAGCTAGGTTTAGAACAAGAACAAAGCCAAGATAGATGTTAATTCTTAACTACAAATTGTGCTTCAGTTTTCTCCGTCAAAACGGACCTCAAATCTCAGCCCAGCATAACAGGCTCGTTGTAAGCTGGGCGCTACTATCCCATCTAGTTACTGTCTCGGATTACTTCCCTGAGCGTCAGCTGCCTTCAAGTATATCCCTTCCCACGTCCGGGCCTTGGGGCCTGCTGTCTTCCTGCCTCAGACTCCTTCCCCCTTTTGCTCATCTTTCCCTGACGGCCCCCCCCCAACACACAGGCCGACTGGGGAATGCTTCCCTCCCACTCCCACGGCCCCTATCCGCATGCCTCTAACAGCACCTCCCACAGGACAGGGCCATTTCTTGGTGTACTTCCCTCCACTAGAGACCACGAGCTCTCCAAGACGGCGCGTCCGCTTTCCAAGATTATCTACGGTAGCGCCTGGCTCACCGCTTCCTACACGATGAATCCAATGAGAGCAGAGAGGATGAGTGAAGTGACCAGCACACATCGGGCTTGTGTAGTGTATGTCTGCCATCTCTCCTCCACTGACTTCCGACAGACAGAAAGAGAAGGCTCTGAAATACGGCAAGCAATCAATACTAACCAAATAAAACAAGTAAATAAACACGAAAAGAGCTCTGACAGATTCAACAAAGTGTTACGGTCGTAAGTACGAAGGTCCTTTCCAACTCTAAGATCCTATGGAGTTTTTAAAATCTGTATTTCTACAAACAAGTTTCCCAGAAAACGTGGAAAAGAGAGAAGGGAAACTAGCATTGACTTAGGGGCTACACATTGTTAAGTACTTTACATCTGATATTTTATTTATTTTTCATAATCATTCTGGGAAACTGGGATGATAAACCCCATTTTATAGATTAAAAAAACCCAAGCTCGAGATGCGGAACCAAACTTTGAACTCAGGTGAGCCTGACCCCGATCCCAAGCTCTTTCCACAATATCACTTGAATCTCTGGGAAGAACGCAAAGCTATCTTCCTTATCATTCCATTTCAAGGAAAAGGAGTTCTGAAATCAGCCAAGGCTCAATTAGGTCATAATTCCGGAGAGAGGACCTGTCAAGGGGAGGCACGAGAGGTGACAAGATCTGTCTTCCCTTGAGGATCACCTCCTTTTCTTTGTAGAAATGTTCACATGGCTTTTCTGTTCCTCCCACGAGACTAGAAGGAAAATTTTAGGGCCTTTCTAAAGAAGGGAGGAAGCAACTTCTCCTTGACTCTTCTCCTTTCCCCAGAAGGTCAAATGGGAATCAGGTTATGATTCAGAGAAAAGATGGCAACGAGGCAGCCACAGAGGTCCACTTAGAGGCCTTAAGGCAGATTAGAGAGGGAAGCAGACCGAAGCTTACATCTCCTACGAGCCAATTCACCAAGTTACAAACCGATGTAGAAATGTGGAACCAAAGTCCTAGTTCCTAGCTAGCAATGCAGATGTTCCTTTGCCTCAAATGCCCAATGTGTAGAATGTTGGCATCTAATTGAGATAAGGAATCAGCCAAATTGTTTCCCCAAAACATGCCTCACAAGCTGACTTGTGAGGTGTACAACAAATAGTGCCGGGACAACTGGATATCCACACACAAAAGAATGGGTTTGCATGCCCTGCCTCACACATAGACAAACATGAACTCAAACGGATTAAAGACCCAAGTGTAAGAGCTAAAACTACAAAACTCCTAAAACATACAGGTAAGTCTTTGTGACCTTCAGCTGGCGATAGTTTTTGGACATGACATTGAAAGCCAAGCAACCAAAGAAAAAATTGATATACTGGACTTCATAAAATCAGAAACTTTTGTTCCTCAAAGGCCACTACCAAGAAAGTAAAAAGACAATCTAGAAAATGTGATATTTGTAAAACATCTGTCTGATAAGGGTCTCATATCCAGAATATACAAAGAACTTTTACAACTCCACAATCTAAATAAAAAATAAAGATTTAAATAAATATTTCTCCAAAGAAGACACACAAGTGGCAACAAACATGTGGAAAGATGTTCAACATCACTAGTCATGAGGAAAATGCGAATCAAAACGAGGTACCTCTTCACACCTCCTGATGGCTACAATCAAAGGCAATAAACAGGCGCGGGTGATGGTATGGAGACCCGAGACCCTTGCACATTGGGGCTGGGAGTGCAAAACGCTGCAACTACTTTGGAAAACACCCTGGCGCTCTTCAAAAAGTTACACATAGAATTACTATACGATGAGCGATTTCACATTCAGGTGTATATACTTAAGAGAAACGAAACATAGGTTCACACAAAAACTGGTATGTAAATATTCACAGCAGCTTTATTCATGAGGCCAAAAAAGGAAACAACCCAAATGGCCATCTACTGACGAATGTACAAACAAAATGTGGTATAGCTGTACAACGGAACGGTACTCAGTCATAAAGAAGGAAGGAAGGGGTGCCTGCGTGGCTCAGCAGGTTAAGTGTTCTACTCTAAATATTGGCTCCGGTCATGATCTCAGGGTCATGGAATCCAGCCCCATGTCAGACTCTACATGGAGCGTGGAGGCTGCTTGGGATTCTCCCTCTCCCCTGCCCCTATCCCCACTCGCCCTCTCTCTCACCCCCAAAAAAAGCAATGAAGTACCGACTCGTACTACAACAGAAATGATTCAGAAACCCACTGTGTTAAATGAGAGAAGTCAAATGCAAAAGGCCTCATATTGTATGATTCCATTTATGCAACAGGCAAACCATAGAGAGAGAAAGTAGATTAGTGTTCGCCAGGTGCTAGGGGAGGAGAGAACGGGGGGAGACTGCAACTGGATGTGGGATTTCTCTTTTAAGGTGATGAAACATTCTGGAATTGGACCGTGGTGATGGCTACAAACCCCAGTGATATACTAAACACTTGACTGTACACTTTAAATCGGTGAGTTTTATAGTATGTTAATTAAATCTCAATGAAAAAGGCGCAACTATAAAAATGAGCTAAGTGTACACATTATAACATATGTACCATCGAAGAGATATGACAGAAAAGCAATTAAGTTAACTTGAAAATCACTGCTGCACATTGGTGTTTACTTTCATAATGACAAATATGAAAAGCACTGAATTTTATTGTCATAAACTGAACACCAACATAAAGAAGGTTGGGAGGAAACATTAATTTGATTTCCATGAAAAACACCCCAGGATAAACACTTGCTTTCTTCCCAGTATCTCGGGCGCCTGCAAGCTGAGCTCCCTAGGGCAGACGGAAGAGCCTCTATGTTAGATGTGCTAACAGCAGACAGACTTGAAAGAATTCGGGCGTTGGGTAAGTGGTAAACGCACTGTCTCCCCGCAGGCTCGCTGCCGCGGATGGGCGTGCCACCGCGGCCACGACAACGACAAGCACGACGTGACAGAGCAGCGCTTGCAGTGACCAGCCTCTCAGCCTCAGAGACGGGGTGAACGTTTCCTATAAGGCTTTCCCTCGATTCCCTGAATGAATATGTGGGAGTGCAAATGGCCAATTTTTCCAAACAAGCACAGCTCATGTCAGGAACGTTGAACCACAAGCAAACGTACACACACTATGAAAAGCGCAACTATAATGCTGTTTGCTAGACCTGTGCCTGGAACGTCATACACACCCAATAAATATTTGAATGAATGTTTACCATAGTCAATAATACTGTTTACCAAATAGTTTAGATAAAAAATGAAGGCAAATGGTAACAGTGTTTCTAAATTAGCTTATCTTCATCAACAGAAAGCTGTTTCTTTTCGCTTTATATTCCTCATGTAACGCCACATTCTCACTGATACTCAAATTGACACATCAAAGATTATTAAGAAAGGTAATTAGTCCACTTAAGTAGAAAAGATATTCTGATTAACTATAAAAGTCACTGCCCCGCACCTTATGAACTTTTCCGAAATAAAAGAACTTCAGGGGGGGAAAGCTGCAGGAGTTTGTGAGGTGATGAGCTTCTCATACTCTACGATTTATTTTAGTTAATAAACTAAGGACGGATATATCAATAAGGTTTAACAATAAGTTGTCCACCCTTCACATCCTGGCACCCAAAGACAGATCCGAGCAAAACACAATTTGCCCCACTGATCCATACTGAAGCTCAGCAGAAAGGAAAATTCTTTCTGAAATACGTCTTAAAACATACTAATTTACCAGCACCAAGAAGGTCAGCAATTAATTTTACATTACGTTTTCCTTTTTTTAAGCCCCTTTTAAAAACAGAGAAATTATTTCTCGATCTCTAACAACTGTGAATGCTTGAAATACTATGTAGGATCATACAGAGAACAGAAGAAGTAGAAAGAACCTTCAGAGGTCACATTTTCTCCTTTCAGGGCACTTCTAAAAGTAGCTAAGGATATGACTCTAAGAGATCACCACGTGTGACAGACCCCGTCAGAGAAAGTCTCCCTCGGCTCGCCTGGAGCAGTGTAGGCACGGAGACATGAAGATGACATGAGTATCTCCCTTTGTATCAGCATCTTATAGGTCTGGATTGGAAATCACACTACTCAACTCTCTCACTTACTTGCATTAACTCTTCCTTGATATGCTGACATCACAAACTAGCATTTTTTAAGAAAAAGGAGACAGTTCTTTGGTCTCTGCCTAGAAAGGCTTACCAAGCATAAAAGCAGTGAATCAGAAAGGAAAAGATGAATAGGTAGAAAACATAAAATTGTCTAGAAATCAAAAACCATCATCAATGAAATGAAATGGCGATTATTGGAGGATGCCCCCATAGGACAAGCAAGGGTTAATATCCTTACTCTATCAAGAGTCCACACAAATCAGTGTCTGGCCAAGACAGTACCCCCAGCATTGCCCTCCTCAGCCTCACAAGAAATTGCACAGTCCCTATGAATAGCAGATTACAGCTTCTCCCTCCCAGTTTTCAGAATCACTCTGCCTCCTTCTTCTGCCTTGGCCATTTGCCTCCTACCTCCTGCCCTCTTTCTTGCAAGTCCTGTTAGACCAAAAACTCAGATTAATACACAGTCGGCCTGGTCCTGATTTCAGATTTTCCCCGGGGACCTAACCTCTCAAAATACAGCTTTCCACGTTGCTCTGTAGCTTGCGGGCAAGTAACAACTTGCCCCAGGCTCCAGGGATATTTATCCAATGAATTCCAGCCAAAGCCCTGCGTACTGATTCCTGCCTGGCCTGGGGGAGGCAGAAATCAAACAAACAACTGATTTTAAAAAACTGAGACTCCAAGATGAAAGCCATCATTGAGTTCATGCAGGGATCCACAGAAAAGAAATATCTGATAGCCAACAACGAGAATTTTTTAATGCTTAAAAACATCAATAATGAAAGATGTGAGTTAAAATAAGGAGGTGCTGTTTTTTTCTGTGAAATGAGCCAAGATTTTTAAAAATAATAATGCTAATGCTGGTGTCATAAAACTGATGGCGGTTGGCGAGCAGGTATGATCCTTCTGAAGGCGGCCATTTGTTTCAAGAGCAGTCAGTGACCCTGCACTTTGACCCTAATTGCAGTTTTAGGAACTGATCTTCAGTTATCAAAAATCTAGTCAAGGGGCGCCTGGGTGGCACAGCGGATAAGCGTCTGCCTTCGGCTCAGGGCGTGATCCCGGCGTTATGGGATCGAGCCCCACGTCAGGCTCTTCTGCTATGAGCCTGCTTCATCCTCTCCCACTCCCCCTGCTTGTGTTCCCTCTCTCGCTGGCTGTCTCTATCTCTGTCGAATAAATAAATAAAATCTTAAATAAAAAAAAAATCTAGTCAAAAGACTTAAGTATAAAGATTTTTTCTCTTCATTTTTGTCCTGGAAATAAAAATATCCAACAGTAAGTAAATTGTCATCAATCAATCAATAAATCAATAAAGGTTCGTGCACAATGTGGATTATGATGAAGTCAATAAAAACCATACAGTAAGAGTTGGCCCTGCTATAGCACTGACTAAAGGCCATTCACTGTTCTAAGCAGTTAACACGTACAGTTGACCCTTGGACAACACAGGTGTGAACGGCACAGGTCCACTTACGTGTGGATTTTTCCCAATAAATGCAGTATGGTACTATAAATGTATTTTCTCTCCTTATGATTCTATTAATAACATTTTCTTTTCTCCAGCTTGCTTAATTGTAGGAATACACTATGTCATACATCAATCAATCGTTGTTTATGTCACCGATCAGGCTTCCAGTCAACTGTAGGCTATGAGTAGTTAAGTTTAGGGGAGTCAAAAGCTATACCTGGCTTTCCGACTACGTGGGGGATCGGGGGATCGGTGCCCCTAAACTCCCTGCTGTTCAAGGGTCAACCTGTATTAACATATTTACTCCTCACAACAACACAAATGGAACCTGTGAGGGAGGTAGGTGCTGTAACCCTCTCCATTTTACAGTTGAGGAATCTGTGGCACAGGGAAATTAAGTGATTGACTCAAGGTTATGCTGGGCAGACTCACATGCCCTTACCTGAAATCCTAAAATCCAAAAAGTGTTTGCATCAATTTGTAGCAAACATTGTTGGCAAAACTTGACCTGAACCAATGCACAACTCTGTATAGCCTCTATCCCACCTACAGTGACATCATCTCACAAAAGAAAAATCAATGTGTTTGATTACATGGTGCTGCCCCAGACCCCACCTAGTATATACGCCGTTATCTTTCTATAATCAGAAACACTGTGAACTTTACAAGACAACTAGCCCCACGGGTTTCAGATAAGGGAATGTGGGGGAGCTGAAATTCAAATCTAAGCATCCATCTGTCTAGCTCTGCAGTCTGTGCTCTTAACTACTATGAGATATTTCCAGAAACTAATGACATGGGAAATGTCTATAATTCAAACATTCAAACACTTATTAACTACATGCCATGTACCAGTCACACAGACAAATAAAATTGCAATTATGACAAGTGCAAGGAAAGAGAACTGGTGTCAGAAGAGGCTATACCCCGAGGGGGGTCTGCCCCAGACAGAGTGGTCAGAGGCAGCTTTCCTGATTTGATCTAAGATGTGAAGGATGAGCAAGGGAAGAGGGAACAGCATACCTGGCAGGGAGAAGAGTACATGCAAAGGCCCTTGGTAGGAGGGAAAATGATGACAAAGGATTGAAAAGAGCCAATGTAATCGAAACCCAGAGAACCAGGGGCTAGAGAAGAGGAAGGTACCACAGGGTCTTACAGGGAGGGTAACTAACCATTTGCCCCAGAATGCTGAGGCACATTCCCCATGTAAATAACAACACTGTCTTTTACTCTCAAAGTATCTTGGTCTGGATGTTAAAATATAGGGTCCCACAATTTGTAGGCCACATTAAGGAGCTGTATCTTTATCCTAAGAGCAATGAGAGGTCATGACGGTTTTTAAGCAGGGGGCACTGGGGGAGAAGAGAGATGTCATAATCAAATTTTAATTTTTAAAAGATGACTCCGGCTGCAGTGCAAAGAACAGATGGGAATATTAACAGGACAAGAAGAATACCTTTGGACCAGTTAGGAGACTCGGCAAGAGACAATGATAGCATGGTCCAGGGTGACAGTGGTAGGGACAGAAATAAGCAGATGGATTTGAGATTGTTTTGAAGAAAAAAATAAACAACGTTATGATGATTTAGAGATATAAGGAGAGGGAATGGCAGGTATGAAGGATGAGTCCAAGATTTCTGGCTTACAAACTAGACGGAGGATGGTGTGATTCACTGAGATAGAAACACCAGAGATCAGAGCGCCTGGGTGTCTCAGTCAGTTGAGCTCTGCCTTCAGCTCAGGTCATGATCCCAGGGTCCTGGGATGGAGCCCTGCATCGGGCTCCCCGCTCAGCAAGGAGCCTGCTTCTCCCTCTCCTTCTGCCTGCTGCTCCCCCTACTTGTGTGCTCTCTCTGTCAAGTAAATAAATAAAATCAGAAAGAAAGAAAGAAAGAAAGAAAGAAAGAAAGAAAGAAAGAAAGAAAGAAAGACAGACAGACAAGAGATCTTTCATCCATTTTAAGTATATTTTTGTGTATGGAGTAAGAAAGTGGCCCAGTTTCATTCTTCTGCATGTGGCTGTCCAATTTTCCCAACACCATTTGTCAAAAAGACTGTCTTTTTTCCACTGGATATTCTTTCCTGCTTTGTCGAAGATTAGTTGACCACAGAGCTGAGGGTCCATTTCTGGGTTCTCTATTCTGTTCCCTTGATCTACGTGTCTGTTTTTGTGCCAGCACCATACTGTCTGGATGATTACAGCTCTGTAATAGAGCTTGAAGTCCGGAATTGTGATGCCACCAGCTTTAGTTTCCTTTTTCAACTTTCCTTTGGCTATTCTGGGTCTTTTTTGGTTCCATACAAATTTCAGGATTATTTGTTAAAGGATTAGTATCCAAAATCTATAAAGAACTTATCAAACTCAACACCCAAAGAATAATCCAGTCAAGAAATGGGCAAAAGACATGAACAGACATTTCTCCAAAGAAGACATACAAATGGCCAAAAGACACATGAAAAATGCTCAACATCACTCAGCATCAGAGAAATACAAATCAAAATCACAAGAGATGCCCCCTCACATCAGTCAGAATGGCTAAAATTAACAAGTCAGGAAACGACAAATGTTGGCAAGGATATGGAGAAAGGGAACCCTCTTACACTGCTGGTGGGAATGCAAGCTGGTACAGTCACTCTGGAAAACAGTATGGAGGCTCCTCAAAAAGTTAAAAATAGAGCAATTGCACTTCTAAGTATTTACTACAAAGATGCAAATGTGGTGATCCAAGGTGGCACCTGCACCCCAATGTTCACAACAGCCAAACTGTGGGAAGAGCCCAGATGTCCACCCACAGATAAATGGATAAGGAAGATGTGGGGTGTATATATATATATATGAATATTACACAGGCATCAGAAAATTTAATCTTGCCATTTGCAACAGTGTGGATGGGACTAGAGAATATTATGCTAAGCAAAGTCAATCAGAGAAAGACAATTATCATATGATTTCACACATATGTGGAATTTAAGAAACAAAACAGAGGAGCATAGAGGAACAGAGAGAAAAATAAAACAAGATGAAATCAGAGAGGAAGACAAACCAAAAGTGACTCTTAACCAGAGGAAATAAACTGAGGGTTGCTAGAGGGGAGGGGAGGGGAGAGGAGGGATGGGATGGGATACCTGGGTGATGGGCATTAAAGAGGGCATGTGATGTAATGAGCACTGGGTGTTATATAAGACTGATGAATCACTGAACTCTACCTCTGAAACTAATAATACACTAAATGTTAATTAATTGGATGTAAATAAAATAAAACAAAAATTTTTTTAAAGGACCGACTTCTTTTGTAACCTCAATGCCAAGCATGTGATAGACCCGCCATAAACGTAGTTACACGAAAAAACAAAAACAAACAAAGAAAGAAACTCTAGAGATTTACAGGGGCGAGAAATTCAAAGGTGTGAAACAACTGCATACCGGTTGTAACCTGAAGCCAGGGGCCTGGCGGGGCGCATAAAGCAAGTTCAAAGCCTGCTCGCGTGTCTTTGCAAGCACGAGCCGGCCTCCGCGCACGACCACCCTATCTTCCGGTTGGCTATGGGGGCTGTTTGGCGGTCAAACAAAAAAGAAGGTCGGTCTTGGCCGGTGCTGCGGGCCGGGAGGGGGAACGCACGGCCGGTGCAGACACCGACGTGCGGGCTCCGTGCAGGTCGCAGCCGGTGAGGAAGCACCACGCAGGGCCGGCCGCGGCAGGCGGTGTTAGGCCGCGCGTCCACGCCGCGCGTGAGGCCGCACTGGCCCTCGCCCTGCAACCACGGTGCGGGACTCGAGCCGGGGCTGCGAGAAGACCCTATAATGCGGCCCGACTGGGCGCCGGGCGCCGGGAGACGGAAAAAGAGACTTTGAAGGGCGTGTTCCTTCTCCGGAGTCCCACTTACCTACAGTCGGTCGCTTTCAACTTCCGAAAAGGGTCGGGTCCCAGGATGGGTGAGGTGGGAGGTGGAGCTGAACGGGGCCGACTGGGACCACCCCAAACCTCGGACCCCGGGGGAGTGGGGTCCCGACGGCTGGGCCCCGGGAGACACCGGCAGGCGAAGCGGGCTCGCCCGCAGAGGGAGGCCCTGCGGCCCGTTTGCCGGCGCGTTGCCACAGCAACGGCCCGGACCCTGCGGCGGGTCGCGGCCGGGCGCGCACACTCTGCGCGGGGGCGCCGG